>NW_027596421.1:0-314803 GCF_964194155.1 Cetorhinus maximus | reverse complement strand
GCCCCCATCATAAACAGTATAAAAACAGTGCCCCCATCATAAATACTATTTAAACAGTGCTCCCATCATAAACACTATTTAAACAGTGCCCCCATCATAAACACTATTTAAACAGTGCCCCCATCATAAACACTATATAAACAGTGTCCCCTTCATAAACACTATATAAACAGTGGCCCCATCATAAACTCTATTTAAACAGTGCCCCCATTATAAACACTATATAAACAGTGCACACATCATAAACACTATATAAACAGTGCCCCCATCATAAAGACTATATAAACAGTGCCCCCATCATAAACACTATGTAAACAGTGCCCCCATCATAAACACTATATAAACAGTGCCCCCATCATAAACACTATTTAAACAGTGCCCCATAATAAACACTATATAAACAGTGCCCCCATCATAAACACTATGTAAACAGTGCCCCCATCATAAACACTATATAAACAGTGCCCCCATCATAAACACTATATAAACAGTGCCCCATAATAAACACTATATAAACAGTGCCCCCATCATAAACACTATATAAACAGTGCCCCATAATAAACACTATATAAACAGTGCCCCCATCATAAACACTATATAAGCAGTGCCCCCATCATAAACACTATGTAAACTGTGCCCCCATCATAATCACTACTTAAACAGTGCTCCCATCTTAAACACTATTTAAACAGTGCCCCATCATAAACACTATATAAACAGTGCCTCCATCATAAACACTATTTATACAGTGCTCCCATCTTAAACACTATTTAATCAGTGCCCCATCATAAACACTATTTAAACAGTGCCCCATCATAAACACTATATAAACAGTGCCTCCATCATAAACACTATTTATACAGTGCTCCCATCTTAAACACTATATAAACAGTGCCCCAATGCTAAACACTATATAAACAGTGCCCCATAATAAACAATATGTAAACAGTGCCCCCATCATAAACACTATATAAACAGTGCCCCCATCATAAACACTATAAAAACAGTGGCCCTATCATAAACAATATATAAACAGTGCCGCCATCATAAATACTATTAAAACAGTGCTCCCATCATAAACACTATTTAAACAGTGCCCCCATCATAAACACTATATAAACAGTGCCCCCATCATAAACTCTAGATAAACAGTGCTCCCATCACAAACACTATATAAACAGTGTCCCCATCATAAACACTATTTAAACAGTGCCCACATCATAAACACTATTTAAACAGTGCCCCACCATAAACTCTATTTAAACAGTGCCCCCATTATAAACACTATATAAACAGTGCCCACATCATAAACACTATATAAACAGTGCCCCCATCATAAAGTCTATATAAACAGTACCCCCATCATAAACACTATATAAACAGTGCCCCCATCATAATCACAATATAAACTGTGCCCCCATCATAAACACTATATAAATAGCGCCCCCATCATAAACACTATATAAACAGTGCCCCCATCATAAACACTATGTAAACAGAGCCCCCATCATAATCACTATTTAAACAGTGCCCCCATCATATACACTATATAAACAGTGCCTCCATCATAAACACTATTTAAAAAGTGCTCCCATCTTAAACACTATATAAACAGTGCCCCAATTCTAAACACTATATAAACAGTGCCCCATCATAAACAATATGTAAACATTGCCCCCATCATAAACACTATATAAACAGTGCCCCCATCATAATCACTATATAAACAGTGCCCCATCATAAACACTATATAATTGCCCCCATCATTAACACTATATTAGCAGTGCCCCATCATAAACACTATATAAAAAGTGCCCCCATCATAAACACTATACAAACAGTGTCCATCATAAACACTATATAAACAGTGTCCATCATAAACACTATTAAAACAGTGCCCCCATCATAAACACTATATAAACAGAGCCCCCATCATAAACACTATTTTAACAGTGCCCCCATCATAAACACGATATAAACAGTGCCCACATCATAAACACTTTATAAACAGCGCCCCCATAATAAACACTATATAAACATTGCCCCCATCATAAACACTATTTAAACCGTGCCCCCATCATAAACACTATTTAAAAACTGCCCCCAGCATAAACATAATATAAACAGTGCCCCCATCATAAACACTATATAAACAAATTCAACGACCACAACTTTGAAAATCACAAGTAAATTCAACATCAACCTCAACATTGAAAAACAACAACAAATTAAACAGCAACCTCAACTTTCAAAAATTCAAAAAAGTTCAAAAAATAACATTGATAACACCAACAAATTCAACAGCAACCTGAACATTGAAAAAAACCAAAAAATTGAATAACTACTTCAACTTTATAAAATACAAAAAGTTTCAAAAAAATAACATTGATAACACCAACATGTTCAACAACAACCTCAATATTGACAATCACAAATAATTCCAACAACAAATTCAACATTGAAAAACGCCAACAATTTCAACAACAGCCTCAATATTTCAGCAACAACCTCAACATTTAAAAGTACAAAAAAGTTCAACAAAATAAACGTTGATAACACCAACAAATATTAACAACAATCTCAATATTGAAAATCACCAACGAATTCAACAAGCTCAACACTGAATATCACCAACAAATTCAGCAACAACCTGATCTTTGAAAAGCACAAAGAATTATATATTCATTACACCAACAAATTCAACAACAACCTGAATATTTAAAATCACCAACAAATTCAACAACAACCTGAATATTGAAAAACAGCAACAAATTCAGCAACAAACTCAAGATTGAAAAGCACAAAAAAGTTCAAAAAACCATTCACAATACCAACAAATTCAACAAAAACCTGAATATTGAAAATCACCAACAAATTCAACGACCTCAACATTGAAAAACACCAACAAATTCAAGGACAACCTCATCATTGAAAAACATCAATAAATTCAACAACAACCTCAACTTTCAAAAATACAAAAAAGATCAAAAAATAACATTGATAACGTCAACAAATTGACCAATAACCTAAACATTGAAAAACACCATAAAATTCAACTACAACCTCAACTTTGAAAAACGCCAACAATTTCAACAACAAGCTCAACTTTCAAAAATACAAAAAAGTTCAAAAAATAACATTGATAACACCAACAAATTCAACAACAACCACAACATTGTAAAGCACCAACAAATTCAACAACCTCAACATTGAGTATCACCAACAAATTCAGCAACAACCTCAACGTGGAAAAACACAAAAAAGTTCAAAAAAAAAATTTTAACACCAACAAATTCAACAACAACCTGAATATTTAAAAACGCCAACAAACTCAACAACAACCACAATATTGAATATCACCAACAAATGCAGCAACAAACTCAAGATTGAAAAACACAAAAAGGTTCATAAAAACCATTCATAACACCAAAAAATTCAACAACAACCTGAATATTGAAAATCACCAACAAATTCAACGACCTCAACATTGAGAAACACCAACAAATTAAACAACAACATCATCATTGAAAAACACCAACAAATTCAACAAAAACCTCACTTTCAAAAATACAAAAAAGTTAAAAAAATAACATTGATAACGTCAACAAATTCAACAATAACCTGAACATAGAAAAACACCAACAATAACAACAACAACATCAACATTGAAAAACGCCAACAATTTCAACAAGAACCTCAATATTGAAAATCACCAACAAATTCAACGACCACAACTTGGAAAAACACAAGTAAATTCAACATCAACCTCAACATTGAAAAAGAACAACAAATTAAACAACAACCTCAACTTTCGAAAATACAAAAAAGTTCAAAAAATAACATTGATAACAGCAACAAATTCAACAACAACCTCAACACTGAATATCACCAACAAATTCAGCAACAACCTCAACTTTGAAAAACACAAAAAAGTTCAGAAAAAAACATTCATAACACCAACAAATTCACCAACAACGTCAATATTGAAAAGCACCTACAAATTCAACGACCTCAACTTCTAAAAATACAACCATGTTCAACAAAAAAACATTGATTACACCGACAAATTCAACAACCACCTCAACATTGAAAAACACCCACAAATTCAACAACAAGCTCAACGTTGAAAAGCACCAACAAATTCAACAACAAACTCAACATGGAAAAACGCCAACAATTTCAACAACAAGCTCAATATTGAAAATCCCAACAAATTCAACAATAACCTCAACTTTGAAAAGTACAAAAAAGTTCAACAAAATAAACGTTGATAACATGAACAAATTCATCAACATCCTCAATATTGAAAATCAACAGCAAATTCAACAACCTCAACATTGAAAAACACAAAACAGTTCAAAAGAAAACATTGATAACACCAACAAGTTCAACCACATCCTTAACTTTTAAAAATGCAAAAAAGTTCAACAATGAATTACACCAAAAAATTCAACAACAACCTCAACTTTTTAAAATACTAACAAGTTCAACAAAAAACATTGATAACACCAACAAATTCAACAACCACCTCAACATTGAAAAACACCAACAAATTCAACAACAAGCTCAATATTCAAAATCACCAACAAATTCAACAACCTCAACACTGAATATCACCAACAAATTCAGCAACAACCTTAACTTTGAAAAACACAAAAAAGTTTTAAAAAAAAACATTCATAACACCAACAAATTCAACAACAATCACAATATTGAAAATCACCAACAAATTCAAAGGCCTCAACTATGATAACACCAACAAATTAAACAACCACCTCAACTATGAAAAATACAAACAAGTTTAACAAAAAAAAACATTGATAACTCCAACAAATTCAACAACAAACTCAATATTGAAAATCACCGACAAATTCAAAAACAACCTCAACATTGAAAAACACCAACAAATTCAACAACCTCAACATATTCAACACCAACAAAATCAATAACCCCAACAAATTCAACAACATCCTTAACTTATAAAAATACAAACATTTTCAACAACAACCTCAACAATGAAAAATAGCGAAACATTCAACAATAACCGCAACATTGATAAATACCAACAAATTCAACAACAACCTCAGCATTGAAAAATACAAAAAAGTTCAAAAAATAACATTGATAACACCAACAAATTAAACAACAACCTCAACATTGAAAAACGCCAACAAATTCAACAACAACCTCAATATTGAAAATCACCAACAAAATCAGCAACAACGTCAACTTTGAAAAACACAAAACAGTTTTTAAAATAAAACATTCATAACACCAACAAATTCAACAACAACCTCAATATTCAAATTCACCAACAAATTCAACGACCTCAACTTTGAAAAACACCAACAAATTAAACAACAACCTCAACATTAAAAAACGCCAACAAATTCAACAACAACCTCAATATTGAAAATCACCAACAAAATCAGCAACAACGTCAACTTTGAAAAACACAAAAAAGTTTTTAAAATAAAACATTCATAACACCAACAAATTCAACAACAACCTCAATATTCAAATTCACCAACAAATTCAACGACCTCAACTTTGAAAAACACCAACAAATTAAACAATAACCTCAACATTTAAATTTACAAAAAAGTTCAACAAAGTAGACATTGATAATACCAATAAATTCAACAAGAACCACAACTTTTAAAAATACAAACAAATTCAACAATATAAACATTGATGACCCTTTCTAATTCAACAACAACCTCAACATGTAAAATCACCAAGAAATTCCGCAAGCTCAACACTGAAAAACACAAAGAATTTCAACAACATCAACATTGAAAAACAATTTAAAAATTCAGCAACAACCTCATCTTTTAAAACTACAAAAAATTTCAAAAAATATACATTGACAACACTAACAAATTCAACAACATCCTTAACTTTTAAAAATACAAACAAGTTCAACAACAACCTCAACAATGAAAAACAGCAAAAAATTCAACAACATCAACATTGAAAAATACCAACAAATTCAACAACAACCTCAACATTGAAAATACAAAAAAGCTCAAAAAATAACATTGATAACAGGAACAAATTCAACATTAACCTCAATATTGAAAGTCACCAACAAATTCAACAACAACCTCAACATTGTAAAGAACCAACAAATTTAACAACAACCTCAACAATGAAAACACCAAAAAGTTGAACAAAAACCTCAACATTGAAAAACGCCAACAAATTCAACAACTACATCAATATTGAAAATCACCAACAAATTTAACAACCTTAACACTGAATATCAACAACAAATTCAGCAACAACCTCAACTTTGAAAAACACAAAAAAGTTTAACAAAACAATTGATAACACCAACAAATTCAACAACAAACCCAATATTGAAAATCACCAACAAATTCAACGACCTCAACTTTGAAAAACACCAACAAATTCAAGAACAACCTCAATTTTTAAAATTACAGCCACGTTCAACAAAAAAACATTGAAAATCACCAACAAATTCAACAACAACCTCAACATTGAAAATCACCAACCAATTCAACAACAACCTCAACTTTTAAAAGTACTAAAAAGTTGAAGAAAGCCATTGATAACACCAACAAGTTGAACAACAACCTCAATATTTAAAATCACCAACAAATTCAACAACAACCTCAACATTAAAAATCACCAACAAATTCAACAACAACCTCATCAGTGATAAACACCAACAAATTCAACAATAACCTCAACTTTTAAAAGTACAAAAAAGTTGAAAAAAGAACATTGATAACACCAACAAAATCAACAACAACCTCAACAATGAACAGCAACAAAAAATTCAACGACAACCTCAACAATGAAAAACAACCAACAAATTCAAAATCAGCCTCAACCTTTAAAATTACAAATAAGTTCAACAAAATAAACATTGATAACATCAATAAGTTCTGCAGAAACCTCAACTTTGAAAAACACAAACAAGTTCAAATAAAACCATTGATAACCCCAACAACTTCAACAACAACAGCAATATTAAAAATCACCAACCAATTCAACGACCTCAACTTTGAAAAACACCAACAAATTCAACAACATCCTCAAGTTTTAAAAATACAAACAAGTTCAAAAAAAAAATTGATAACACCAACAAATTCAACAACAGCCTCAACAATTAAAAACACAAAAAAATAGAACAACAATCGCAACATTGAAAAATACCAACAAATTCAACAACGACCACAACATTGAAAAATACAAAACAGTTCAAAAAATAACATTGATAACACCAACAAATTCAACAACAACCTCAACATTGAAAAACACCAACAAATTCAACAAGAACCTCAACATTGAATAATACAAAACAGTTCAAAAAATAACATTGATAACAGCAACAAATTCAACAACAACCCCAATATTGAAAATCACCAACAAATTCAACAACAACCTCAACATTGAAAAATACCAACAAATTCAACAACAACTTCAACTTTGTAAAATACAAAAAAATTCAAAAAATAACATTGATAACGCCAACAAGTTCAACACAACCTCAACATTGGAAAACGCCAACAATTTCAACAACAACCTCAATATTGTAAATCACCAGCAAATTCAACAACATCAACATTGAAAAAAACCAACAAAATCAACAACAACCTCAATATTGAAAATCACCAACAATTTCAACGACGTCAACTTTGAAAAACACCAACAAATTGAACAACCTCAACATTTAAAAGTACAAAAAAGTTCAACAAATTGAACAGTGAAAATATCAATAAATTCAACAACAACCTTAACTTTTAAAAATACAAATAAGTTCAACAAAATAAACATTGATGACACTGTCCAATTCAACAACAACCTCAACATTGTAAAGAACCAACAAATTTAACAACAACCTCAACATTGAAAACACCAAAAAGTTGAACAAAAACCACAACATTGAAAAACGCCAACAAATTCAACGACTACATCAATATTGAAAATCACCAACAAATTTAACAACCTTAACACTGAATATCAACAACAAATTCAGCAACAACCTCAACTTTGAAAAACACAAAAAAGTTTAACAAAACCATTGATAACACCAACAAATTCAACAACAAACCCAATACTGAAAATCACCAACAAATTCAACGACCTCAACTTTGAAAAACACCAACAAATTCAAGAACAACCTCAATTTTTAAAATTACAGCCACGTTCAACAAAAAAACATTGAAAATCACCAACAAATTCAACAACAACCTCAACATTGAAAAGTACAAAAAAGTTCAACAAATTGAACAGTGAAAATATCAATAAATTCAACAACAACCTTAACTTTTAAAAATACAAATAAGTTCAACAAAATAAACATTGATGACACTGTCAAATTCAACAACAACCTCAACATTGTAAAGAACCAACAAATTTAACAACAACCTCAACAATGAAAACACCAAAAAGTTGAACAAAAACCTCAACATTGAAAAACGCCAACAAATTCAACAACTACATCAATATTGAAAATCACCAACAAATTTAACAACCTTAACACTGAATATCAACAACAAATTCAGCAACAACCTCAACTTTGAAAAACACAAAAAAGTTTCACAAAACCATTGATAACACCAACAAATTCAACAACAAACCCAATATTGAAAATCACCAACAAATTCAACAACAACCTCAACACTGAAAATCACCAACAAATTCAACAACAACCTCACCATTGAAAAACACCAACCAATTCAACAACAACCCTAACTTTTAAAAGTACTAAAAAGTTGAAGAAAGCCATTGATAACACCAACAAGTTGAACAACAACCTCAATATTTAAAATCACCAACAAATTCAACAACAACCTCAACATTAAAAATCACCAACAAATTCAACAACAACCTCATCAGTGATAAACACCAACAAATTCAACAATAACCTCAACTTTTAAAAGTACAAAAAAGTTGAAAAAAGAACATTGATAACACCAACAAAATCAACAACAACCTCAACAATGAACAGCAACAAAAAATTCAACGACAACCTCAACAATGAAAAACAACCAACAAATTCAAAATCAGCCTCAACCTTTAAAATTACAAATAAGTTCAACAAAATAAACATTGATAACATCAATAAGTTCTGCAGAAACCTCAACTTTGAAAAACACAAACAAGTTCAAATAAAACCATTGATAACCCCAACAACTTCAACAACAACAGCAATATTAAAAATCACCAACCAATTCAACGACCTCAACTTTGAAAAACACCAACAAATTCAACAACATCCTCAAGTTTTAAAAATACAAACAAGTTCAAAAAAAAAATTGATAACACCAACAAATTCAACAACAGCCTCAACAATTAAAAACACAAAAAAATAGAACAACAATCGCAACATTGAAAAATACCAACAAATTCAACAACGACCACAACATTGAAAAATACAAAACAGTTCAAAAAATAACATTGATAACACCAACAAATTCAACAACAACCTCAACATTGAAAAACACCAACAAATTCAACAAGAACCTCAACATTGAATAATACAAAACAGTTCAAAAAATAACATTGATAACAGCAACAAATTCAACAACAACCCCAATATTGAAAATCACCAACAAATTCAACAACAACCTCAACATTGAAAAATACCAACAAATTCAACAACAACTTCAACTTTGTAAAATACAAAAAAATTCAAAAAATAACATTGATAACGCCAACAAGTTCAACACAACCTCAACATTGAAAAACGCCAACAATTTCAACAACAACCTCAATATTGTAAATCACCAGCAAATTCAACAACATCAACATTGAAAAAAACCAACAAATTCAACAACAACCTCAATATTGAAAATCACCAACAATTTCAACGACGTCAACTTTGAAAAACACCAACAAATTGAACAACCTCAACATTTAAAAGTACAAAAAAGTTCAACAAATTGAACAGTGAAAATATCAATAAATTCAACAACAACCTTAACTTTTAAAAATACAAATAAGTTCAACAAAATAAACATTGATGACACTGTCCAATTCAACAACAACCTCAACATTTAAAATCACCAAAAAATTCAACAACAACCTCAAAAAATTAAAAACACCAACAAATTCAAAATCAGCTTCAACTTTAAAAAGTACAAAAAAGTTCAACAAAATAAATAATTGATAACACCAATAATTTCAGCAACAACCTCAACTTTGAACGACACAAAAAAGTTCAAAAGCAACCATTGATAACACCATCAAATCCAACAACAACGTCAATATTGAAAATCACCAACGAATTCAACAACTACCTCAATATTGAAATTCACCAACAAATTCAACAACAACCTCATCTTTTAAAAGTACAAAAAAGTTATAAAAAGAACATTGATAACACCATCAAATTCAACAACAACATCAACATTGAAAAACAACATCAAATTTAACAACAATCTCAACAATGAAAACACCAACAAATTCAACAAAAACCTCACCATTGAAAAACACCAACAAATGCAACAAAAAGCTCAACATTGAAAACCGCCAACAAATTCAACAACAACCTCGAAATTGAAAAACGCCAAAAAATTCAACAACAACCTCAACAATGTCAAACAACAAAACATTCAAAATCAACCTCAACGTTTAAAAGTATAAAAAAGTTCCACAAAATAAACAGTGATAAAACCAATAAATTCAGCAACAGCCTCAACAATGAAAGACACCAAAAAATTGAACAACAATCGCAACATTGAAAAATACCAACAAATTCAACAACAACCTCAGCATTGAAAAATACAAAACAGTTCAAAAAATAACATTGATAACACCAACAAATTCAACAACAACCCCAATATTGAAAATCACCAACAAATTCAACAACAACCTCAATATTGAAAATCACCAACAAATTCAACAACAAACTCAACTTTTAAAAGTACAAAAAAGTTGAAAAAAAATCTTTGATAACAACATCAAATTCAACAACAACAACAACATTGAAAAACAACATCAAATTTAACAACAACCTCAACAATGAAAACACCAACTAATTCAACAAAAACTTCACCATTGAAAAACACCAACAAATTCAACAACAACCTCAACAATGAACAGCACCAAGAAATTCAACAACAACCTCAACATTGAAAACCGCCAACAAATTCAACAACAACCTCAACAATGAAAAACAACCAACAAATTCAAAATCAACCTCAACGTTTAAACGTACAAAAAAGTTCAACAAAATAAACATTGATAACATCAATAAATTCAGCAAAAACCTCAACTTTGAAAAACACAAAAAAGTTCAAAAAAAACAATTGATAACCCCATCAAATTGAACAGCAACAGCAATATTGAAAATCAGCAAACAATTCAACGACCTCAACTTTCAAAAACACCAACAGATTCAAGAACATCCTCAACAATGTAAAACACAAACAAATTCAACAACAACCTCAACATTGAAAAACACCAACAAATTCAACAACAACCTCAACATTGAAAAACATCAACAAATTGAACAAAAAATCCAACATTGAAAAATACCAACAAATTCAACTACAAACTCAACATTGAAAAATATCAACAAATTCTACAACAATTTCAACTTTGAAAAATACAAATAAGTTCAAAAAATAACATTGATAACACCAACAAGTTTAACAACAACCTCAACATTGAAAAACGCCAACAATTTCAACAACAACTTCAATATTGAAAATCCAAACAATTTCAACAACAACCTCAACTATTAAAAGTACCATAAAGTTCAACAAAATAAACGTTGATAACACCAACAAATTCATCAACAACTTCAATATTGAAAATCACCAGCAAATTCAACAACCTCAACATTGAAAAACACAAAACAGTTCAAAAGATAACATTGATAACACCAACAAATTCAACAACATCAACATTGTAAAACACCAACCAAATC
This sequence comes from Cetorhinus maximus, assembly GCF_964194155.1. NCBI lineage: Eukaryota > Metazoa > Chordata > Chondrichthyes > Lamniformes > Cetorhinidae > Cetorhinus > Cetorhinus maximus. Next base: position 302,895 of record NW_027596421.1, on the reverse strand, counting down.
AACAACAACCTCAATATTGAAAATCACCAACAAATTCAACGACCTCAACTTTGAAAAACATCAACATATTAAACAACAACCTCAACATTTAAAAGTACAAAAAAGTTCAACAAAATGAACAGTGAAAAGACCAATAAATTCAACAACGACCACAACTTTTAAAAATACAAAGAAGTTCAAAAAAATAAACATTGATGACACTGTCCAATTCAACAACAACCTCAACATTTAAAATCACCAATAAATTCACCCACCTAAACACTGAATATCACCAACAAGTTCAACAACAACATCAACATTGAAAAACATCAACAAATTTAACAACAACATCAACATTGAAAATCACCAACAAATTCAACAACAACCTCATCATTGAAAAACACTAACAAATTCAACATCAACCTCAACTTTTAAAAGTACTAAAAAGTTGAAAAAAGCCATTGATAACACCAACAAATTGAACAACAACCTCAATATTGAAAATCAAAAGAACAACAATCTCAATATTGAAGATCAAAAGAAAATGTTGATAACACCAAAAAATTCAACAACAACCTCAACTTTTAAAAGTACTAAAAAGTTGAAAAAAGCCATTGATAACACCAACAAATTGAACAACAACCTCAATATTGAAAATCACTAACAAAATTCAACAACCTCAACACTGAATATCACCAACAAATTCATCAACAACCTCAATATTGCAAATCACCAGCAAATTCAACAACCTCAACATTGAAAAACACAAAACATTTCAAAAGAAAATATTGATAACACCAACAAATTCAACAACAACCTCAACATTGAAAATCACCAACAAATTCAACAACATCCTCATCAGTGATAAACACCATCAAATTCAACAATAACCACAACTTTTAAAAGTAAAAAAAAGTTGAAAAAAGAACATTGATAACACCAACAAATTCAACAAAAACCTCAACAATGAACAGCAAAGAAAAATAAAACAACAATCTCAACAATGAAAGACAACCAACAAATTCTAAATCAACCTCAACCTTTAAAATTACAAATAAGTTCAACAAAATAAACATTGATAACATCAATAAATTCTTCAAAAACCTCAACTTTGAGAAACACAAAAAAGGTCAAATAAAACAATTGATAACCCCAAGAAATTCAACAACAACAGCAATATTAAAAATCACCAAGCAATTCAACAACCTCAACTTTGACAAACAGCAACAAATTCAACAACATCCTCAACTTTTAAAAATATAAACAAGTTCAAAAAAAAATTGATAACACCAACAAATTCAACAACATCGTCAACAATGAAAAACACCAACAAATTCAACAACAACCTCAACATTGAAAAATACAAAACAGTTCAAAAAATAACATTGATAACACCAACAAATTCAACAACAACCCCACTATTAAAAATCACCAACAAATTCAATAACAACCTCAACATTGAAAAACACCAACAAATTCAACAACAAACTCAACATTGAAAAAGACCAACAAATTCAACTACAAACTCAACATTGAAAAGCACCAACAAATTCAACAGCAACTTCAACATTGAATAATACAAAACAGTTCAAAAAATAACATTGATAACACCAACAAATTCAACAACAAACTCAATATTGAAAATCACCAACATATTCAACAACATCAACATTGAAAAACACCAATAAATTCAACTACAACCTCAACATTGAAAAACACAAAACAAATTCAACAACAACCTCAACATTGAAAAGGAATAAAAAATTCAGCAACAACCTCAACTTTTAAAACTAAAAAAAAAGTTCAACAAAATAAACATTGACAACACCAACAAATTCAACTACATCCTCAATGTTTAAAATCACCAACAAATGTAACAACCTCAACATTGAAAAACACCAACAAATTTAACAACCAACTCAACAATGGAAAGACCACAAAATTCAACAAAAACCTCACCATTGAGAAACACCAACAAATTCAACAAGAACCTCAACATTGAAAAACACCAACAAATTCAAGACCAACCTCAACAATGATATAAAAGAAAATATTCAACAACAACCTCAACATTGAAAAATACAAAATGTTCAAAAAATAACATTAATAACATCAACAAATTCCACAACAACCTAAATATTAAAAATCACCAAAAAATTCAACAACCTCAACACTGTATATCACCAACAAATTCATCAACAACCTCAAATTTGAAAAACACAAAAAAGTTCAAAAAAACCCATTGATAACAACAACAAATTCAACAACAACCTCTATATTGAAAATCACCAACAAATTCAACGACCTTAACTTTGAAAAACACCAATAAATTCTACAACAACCTCAACATTGAAAAACAACATCAAATTTAACAACAACCTCAACAATGAAAACACCAACAAATTCAACAAAAACCTCACCATTGAAAAACACCAACAAATTCAACAACAACCTCAACAATGAACAGCACCAAGAAATTCAACAACAACCTCAACATTGAAAACCGCCAACAAATTCAACAACATCCTCAACAATGAAAAACAACCAACAAATTCAAAATCAACCTCAACGTTTAAATATACAAAAAAGTTCAACAAAATAAACATTGATAACATCAATAAATTAAGCAAAAACCTCAACTTTGAAAAACACAAAAAAGTTCAAAAAAAACCATTGATAACCCCAACAAATTCAACAGCAACAGCAATATTGAAAATCACCAACCGATTCAACGACCTCAACTTTCAAAAACACCAACAGATTCAACAACATCCTCAACTTTTAAAAATACAAACAAGTTCAACAAAAAAATTGATAACACCAACAAATTCAACAACATCCTCAACAATGAAAAACATGAAAAAATTCTACAACAACCTCAACATTGAAAAACACCAACAAATTCAACTACAAACTCAACATTTAAAAATACAAAACAGTTCAAAAAATAACATTGATAACACCAACAATTTCAACAACAACCTCAATATTGAAAATCCAAACAATTTCAACAACAACCTCAACTATTAAAAGTACCAAAAAGTTCAACAAAACAAACGTTGATAATACCAACAAATTCATCAACAACCTCAATATTCCAAATCACCAGCAAATTCAACAACCTCAACATTGAAAAAGACAAAACAGTTCAAAAGAAAACATTGATAACACCAACAAATTCAACAACATCAACATTGAAAAATACCAACAAATTAAACAACAACCTCAACATTTAAAAGTACAAAAAAGTTCAACAAAATGAACAGTGAAAATACCAATAAATTCAACAACGACCACAACTTTTAAAAATACAAACAAGTGCAACAAAATAAACATTGATGACACTGTCCAATTCAACAACAACCTCAACATTTAAAATCACCAATAAATTCACCAACCTAAGCACTGAATATCACCAACAAGTTCAACAACAACATCAACATTGAAAAACATCAACAAATTTAACAACAACCTCAATATTGAAAATCACCAACAAATTCAACAACAACCTCAACATTGAAAATCACCAACAAATTCAAGAACAACCTCATCAGTGATAAACACCAACAAATTCAACAATAACCTCAACTTTTAAAAGTACAAAAAAGTTGAAAAAAGAACATTGATGACACCAACAAATTCAACAAAAACCTCAACAATGAACAGCAACAAAAAATAAAACAACAACCTCAACATTGAAAAACGCCAACAAATTCAACAACAACTTCAACAATGAAAAACAACGAACAAATTCAAAATCAACCTCAACCTTTAAAATTACAAATAAGTTCAACAAAATAAACATTGATAACATCAATAAATTCTGCAAAAACCTCAACTTTGAGAAACACAAAAAAGTTCCAATAATACAATTGATAACCCCAACAAATTCTAAACAACAGCAATATTAAAAATCACATACCAATTCAACGACCTCAACTTTGAAAAACACCAACAAATTCAACAACATCCTCAACTTTTAAAACTACAAACAAGTTCAAAAAAAATTGATAACACCAACAAATTCAACAACATCCTCAACAATGAAAAACACCAACAAATTCAACAACAGCCTCAAAAATGAAAAACACCAAAAAATTGAACAACAATCGCAACATTGAACAATACCAAGAAATTCAACAACAACCTCAACATTGAAAAATACAAAACAGTTCAAAAAATAACATTGATAACACCAACAAATTCAACAACAACCCCAATATTAAAAATTACCAACAAATTCAATAACAACCTCAACATTGAAAAACACCAACAAATTCAACAACAAACTCAATTTTGAAAAAGACCAACAAATTCAACTACAACCTCCACATTGAAAAGTACCAACAAATTCAACAGCAACTTCAACATTGAATAATACAAAACAGTTCAAAAAATAACATTGATAACACCAACAAATTCAACAACAACCCCAATATTGAAAAACACCAACAAATTCAAAAACAACCTCAACGTTTAAAAGTAACAAACAGTTCAAAAAATAACATTGATAACACCAACAAATTCAACAACAACCCCAATATTAAAAATCACCAACAAATTCAATAACAACCTCAACATTGAAAAACACCAACAAATTCAACAACAAACTCAATTTTGAAAAAGACCAACAAATTCAACTACAACCTCCACATTGAAAAGTACCAACAAATTCAGCAGCAACTTCAACATTGAATAATACAAAACAGTTCAAAAAAATAACATTGATAACACCAACAAATTCAACAACAACCTCAATATTGAAAATCACCAACAATTTCAACGACGTCAACTTTGAAAAACACCAACAAATTGAACAACCTCAACATTTAAAAGTACAAAAAAGTTCAACAAATTGAACAGTGAAAATATCAATAAATTCAACAACAACCTTAACTTTTAAAAATACAAATAAGTTCAACAAAATAAACATTGATGACACTGTCCAATTCAACAACAACCTCAACATTTAAAATCACCAAAAAATTCAACAACAACCTCAAAAAATTAAAAACACCAACAAATTCAAAATCAGCTTCAACTTTAAAAAGTACAAAAAAGTTCAACAAAATAAATAATTGATAACACCAATAATTTCAGCAACAACCTCAACTTTGAACGACACAAAAAAGTTCAAAAGCAACCATTGATAACACCATCAAATCCAACAACAACGTCAATATTGAAAATCACCAACGAATTCAACAACAACCTCAATATTGAAATTCACCAACAAATTCAACAACAACCTCATCTTTTAAAAGTACAAAAAAGTTATAAAAAGAACATTGATAACACCATCAAATTCAACAACAACATCAACATTGAAAAACAACATCAAATTTAACAACAATCTCAACAATGAAAACACCAACAAATTCAACAAAAACCTCACCATTGAAAAACACCAACAAATGCAACAAAAAGCTCAACATTGAAAACCGCCAACAAATTCAACAACAACCTCGAAATTGAAAAACGCCAAAAAATTCAACAACAACCTCAACAATGTCAAACAACAAAACATTCAAAATCAACCTCAACGTTTAAAAGTATAAAAAAGTTCCACAAAATAAACAGTGATAAAACCAATAAATTCAGCAACAGCCTCAACAATGAAAGACACCAAAAAATTGAACAACAATCGCAACATTGAAAAATACCAACAAATTCAACAACAACCTCAGCATTGAAAAATACAAAACAGTTCAAAAAATAACATTGATAACACCAACAAATTCAACAACAACCCCAATATTGAAAATCACCAACAAATTCAACAACAACCTCAATATTGAAAATCACCAACAAATTCAACAACAAACTCAACTTTTAAAAGTACAAAAAAGTTGAAAAAAAATCTTTGATAACAACATCAAATTCAACAACAACAACAACATTGAAAAACAACATCAAATTTAACAACAACCTCAACAATGAAAACACCAACTAATTCAACAAAAACTTCACCATTGAAAAACACCAACAAATTCAACAACAACCTCAACAATGAACAGCACCAAGAAATTCAACAACAACCTCAACATTGAAAACCGCCAACAAATTCAACAACAACCTCAACAATGAAAAACAACCAACAAATTCAAAATCAACCTCAACGTTTAAACGTACAAAAAAGTTCAACAAAATAAACATTGATAACATCAATAAATTCAGCAAAAACCTCAACTTTGAAAAACACAAAAAAGTTCAAAAAAAACAATTGATAACCCCATCAAATTGAACAGCAACAGCAATATTGAAAATCAGCAAACAATTCAACGACCTCAACTTTCAAAAACACCAACAGATTCAAGAACATCCTCAACAATGTAAAACACAAACAAATTCAACAACAACCTCAACATTGAAAAACACCAACAAATTCAACAACAACCTCAACATTGAAAAACATCAACAAATTGAACAAAAAATCCAACATTGAAAAATACCAACAAATTCAACTACAAACTCAACATTGAAAAATATCAACAAATTCTACAACAATTTCAACTTTGAAAAATACAAATAAGTTCGAAAAATAACATTGATAACACCAACAAGTTTAACAACAACCTCAACATTGAAAAACGCCAACAATTTCAACAACAACTTCAATATTGAAAATCCAAACAATTTCAACAACAACCTCAACTATTAAAAGTACCATAAAGTTCAACAAAATAAACGTTGATAACACCAACAAATTCATCAACAACTTCAATATTGAAAATCACCAGCAAATTCAACAACCTCAACATTGAAAAACACAAAACAGTTCAAAAGATAACATTGATAACACCAACAAATTCAACAACATCAACATTGTAAAACACCAACCAAATCAACAACAACCTCAATATTGAAAATCACCAACAAATTCAACGACCTCAACTTTGAAAAACATCAACATATTAAACAACAACCTCAACATTTAAAAGTACAAAAAAGTTCAACAAAATGAACAGTGAAAAGACCAATAAATTCAACAACGACCACAACTTTTAAAAATACAAAGAAGTTCAAAAAAATAAACATTGATGACACTGTCCAATTCAACAACAACCTCAACATTTAAAATCACCAATAAATTCACCCACCTAAACACTGAATATCACCAACAAGTTCAACAACAACATCAACATTGAAAAACATCAACAAATTTAACAACAACATCAACATTGAAAATCACCAACAAATTCAACAACAACCTCATCATTGAAAAACACCAACAAATTCAACATCAACCTCAACTTTTAAAAGTACTAAAAAGTTGAAAAAAGCCATTGATAACACCAACAAATTGAACAACAACCTCAATATTGAAAATCAAAAGAACAACAATCTCAATATTGAAGATCAAAAGAAAATGTTGATAACACCAAAAAATTCAACAACAACCTCAACTTTTAAAAGTACTAAAAAGTTGAAAAAAGCCATTGATAACACCAACAAATTGAACAACAACCTCAATATTGAAAATCACTAACAAAATTCAACAACCTCAACACTGAATATCACCAACAAATTCATCAACAACCTCAATATTGCAAATCACCAGCAAATTCAACAACCTCAACATTGAAAAACACAAAACATTTCAAAAGAAAATATTGATAACACCAACAAATTCAACAACAACCTCAACATTGAAAATCACCAACAAATTCAACAACATCCTCATCAGTGATAAACACCATCAAATTCAACAATAACCACAACTTTTAAAAGTAAAAAAAAGTTGAAAAAAGAACATTGATAACACCAACAAATTCAACAAAAACCTCAACAATGAACAGCAAAGAAAAATAAAACAACAATCTCAACAACGAAAGACAACCAACAAATTCTAAATCAACCTCAACCTTTAAAATTACAAATAAGTTCAACAAAATAAACATTGATAACATCAATAAATTCTTCAAAAACCTCAACTTTGAGAAACACAAAAAAGGTCAAATAAAACAATTGATAACCCCAAGAAATTCAACAACAACAGCAATATTAAAAATCACCAAGCAATTCAACAACCTCAACTTTGACAAACAGCAACAAATTCAACAACATCCTCAACTTTTAAAAATATAAACAAGTTCAAAAAAAAATTGATAACACCAACAAATTCAACAACATCGTCAACAATGAAAAACACCAACAAATTCAACAACAACCTCAACATTGAAAAATACAAAACAGTTCAAAAAATAACATTGATAACACCAACAAATTCAACAACAACCCCACTATTAAAAATCACCAACAAATTCAATAACAACCTCAACATTGAAAAACACCAACAAATTCAACAACAAACTCAACATTGAAAAAGACCAACAAATTCAACTACAAACTCAACATTGAAAAGCACCAACAAATTCAACAGCAACTTCAACATTGAATAATACAAAACAGTTCAAAAAATAACATTGATAACACCAACAAATTCAACAACAAACTCAATATTGAAAATCACCAACATATTCAACAACATCAACATTGAAAAACACCAATAAATTCAACTACAACCTCAACATTGAAAAACACAAAACAAATTCAACAACAACCTCAACATTGAAAAGGAATAAAAAATTCAGCAACAACCTCAACTTTTAAAACTAAAAAAAAAGTTCAACAAAATAAACATTGACAACACCAACAAATTCAACTACATCCTCAATGTTTAAAATCACCAACAAATGTAACAACCTCAACATTGAAAAACACCAACAAATTTAACAACCAACTCAACAATGGAAAGACCACAAAATTCAACAAAAACCTCACCATTGAGAAACACCAACAAATTCAACAAGAACCTCAACATTGAAAAACACCAACAAATTCAAGACCAACCTCAACAATGATATAAAAGAAAATATTCAACAACAACCTCAACATTGAAAAATACAAAATGTTCAAAAAATAACATTAATAACATCAACAAATTCCACAACAACCTAAATATTAAAAATCACCAAAAAATTCAACAACCTCAACACTGTATATCACCAACAAATTCATCAACAACCTCAAATTTGAAAAACACAAAAAAGTTCAAAAAAACCCATTGATAACAACAACAAATTCAACAACAACCTCTATATTGAAAATCACCAACAAATTCAACGACCTTAACTTTGAAAAACACCAATAAATTCTACAACAACCTCAACATTGAAAAACAACATCAAATTTAACAACAACCTCAACAATGAAAACACCAACAAATTCAACAAAAACCTCACCATTGAAAAACACCAACAAATTCAACAACAACCTCAACAATGAACAGCACCAAGAAATTCAACAACAACCTCAACATTGAAAACCGCCAACAAATTCAACAACATCCTCAACAATGAAAAACAACCAACAAATTCAAAATCAACCTCAACGTTTAAATATACAAAAAAGTTCAACAAAATAAACATTGATAACATCAATAAATTAAGCAAAAACCTCAACTTTGAAAAACACAAAAAAGTTCAAAAAAAACCATTGATAACCCCAACAAATTCAACAGCAACAGCAATATTGAAAATCACCAACCGATTCAACGACCTCAACTTTCAAAAACACCAACAGATTCAACAACATCCTCAACTTTTAAAAATACAAACAAGTTCAACAAAAAAATTGATAACACCAACAAATTCAACAACATCCTCAACAATGAAAAACATGAAAAAATTCTACAACAACCTCAACATTGAAAAACACCAACAAATTCAACTACAAACTCAACATTTAAAAATACAAAACAGTTCAAAAAATAACATTGATAACACCAACAATTTCAACAACAACCTCAATATTGAAAATCCAAACAATTTCAACAACAACCTCAACTATTAAAAGTACCAAAAAGTTCAACAAAACAAACGTTGATAATACCAACAAATTCATCAACAACCTCAATATTCCAAATCACCAGCAAATTCAACAACCTCAACATTGAAAAAGACAAAACAGTTCAAAAGAAAACATTGATAACACCAACAAATTCAACAACATCAACATTGAAAAATACCAACAAATTAAACAACAACCTCAACATTTAAAAGTACAAAAAAGTTCAACAAAATGAACAGTGAAAATACCAATAAATTCAACAACGACCACAACTTTTAAAAATACAAACAAGTGCAACAAAATAAACATTGATGACACTGTCCAATTCAACAACAACCTCAACATTTAAAATCACCAATAAATTCACCAACCTAAACACTGAATATCACCAAGTTCAACAACAACATCAACATTGAAAAACATCAACAAATTTAACAACAACCTCAATATTGAAAATCACCAACAAATTCAACAACAACCTCAACATTGAAAATCACCAACAAATTCAAGAACAACCTCATCAGTGATAAACACCAACAAATTCAACAATAACCTCAACTTTTAAAAGTACAAAAAAGTTGAAAAAAGAACATTGATGACACCAACAAATTCAACAAAAACCTCAACAATGAACAGCAACAAAAAATAAAACAACAACCTCAACATTGAAAAACGCCAACAAATTCAACAACAACTTCAACAATGAAAAACAACGAACAAATTCAAAATCAACCTCAACCTTTAAAATTACAAATAAGTTCAACAAAATAAACATTGATAACATCAATAAATTCTGCAAAAACCTCAACTTTGAGAAACACAAAAAAGTTCCAATAATACAATTGATAACCCCAACAAATTCTAAACAACAGCAATATTAAAAATCACATACCAATTCAACGACCTCAACTTTGAAAAACACCAACAAATTCAACAACATCCTCAACTTTTAAAACTACAAACAAGTTCAAAAAAAATTGATAACACCAACAAATTCAACAACATCCTCAACAATGAAAAACACCAACAAATTCAACAACAGCCTCAAAAATGAAAAACACCAAAAAATTGAACAACAATCGCAACATTGAAAAATACCAAGAAATTCAACAACAACCTCAACATTGAAAAATACAAAACAGTTCAAAAAATAACATTGATAACACCAACAAATTCAACAACAACCCCAATATTAAAAATTACCAACAAATTCAATAACAACCTCAACATTGAAAAACACCAACAAATTCAACAACAAACTCAATTTTGAAAAAGACCAACAAATTCAACTACAACCTCCACATTGAAAAGTACCAACAAATTCAACAGCAACTTCAACATTGAATAATACAAAACAGTTCAAAAAATAACATTGATAACACCAACAAATTCAACAACAACCCCAATATTGAAAAACACCAACAAATTCAAAAACAACCTCAACGTTTAAAAGTAACAAACAGTTCAAAAAATAACATTGATAACACCAACAAATTCAACAACAACCCCAATATTAAAAATCACCAACAAATTCAATAACAACCTCAACATTGAAAAACACCAACAAATTCAACAACAAACTCAATTTTGAAAAAGACCAACAAATTCAACTACAACCTCCACATTGAAAAGTACCAACAAATTCAGCAGCAACTTCAACATTGAATAATACAAAACAGTTCAAAAAAATAACATTGATAACACCAACAAATTCAACAACAACCCCAATATTGAAAAACACCAACAAATTCAAAAACAACCTCAACGTTTAAAAGTAACAAACAGTTCAAAAAATAACATTGATAACACCAACAAATTCAACAACAACCTCAATATTGAAAATCACCAACAAATTCAACAACAACCTCAACCTTTAAAAGTACTAAGAAGTCCAAAACAGAACTTTGATAACACCAACAAATTGTACAACATCCTCTGAATTGAAAATCACCAACAAATTCAACATCCTCAACGTTAAAAAACAACCTTAACTTTTAAAAATACAAACAAGTTCAACAAAAGAGATTGATAACACCACGAAATTCAACAACAACGTCAACAATGAAAAACACCAACAAATTCAACAACAACCTCAACATTAAAAAACGCCAACATATTCAACAACAACCTCAATATTGAAAATCACCAACAAATTCAACAACCTTAACGCTGAATATCACCGACTAATACGCAACAACCTCAAATTTGAAAAACACAAAAAAGTTGAAAAAAAACATTCATAAAACCAAGAAATTCAACAACAACCTTAATATTTAAAAACGCCAACAAATTCAACAACAACCTCAACATTGAAAAACACCAACAAATTCAACAACAACCTCAATATTGAAAATCACCAACAAATTCAACAACCTCAATATTGAAAATCACCAACAAATTCAACAACACCAACAATGAAAAACACCAAAATTCAACAACCGCAACATTGAAAAATATAAACAAAATCAAGACCAACCTCAACATTGAAAAATACAAAAAAGTTCAAAAAATAACGTTGATAACAGCAACAAATTCAACAACAAACACAATATTGAAAATCACCAACAAATTCAACAACATCAACATTGAAAATCACCCACAAATTCAAGAACAACCTCAAAATTGAAAAAAACACCAACAAATTCAACAACAAGCTCAACTTCCAAAAATACAAATAAGTTTTAAAAAGAACATTTATAACACCAACAAATTAAAACAACAACCTCAATATTGAAAGTCACCAACAAATTCAACAACAACCTCAACTTTTAAAAAAAGAGAAAAAGTTCAAAAAAAACATTGATAACACCAACAAATTCAACAATAACCTCAATATTGAAAGACACGAACAGATTCAACAACAACCTCAATATTGAAAGTTTCAAATAAATTCAACAACAACCTCAATACTGAAAGAAACCAACAAATTCAACAACAACCTCAACATTGAAAAATGCCAACAAATTCAACAAAAACCTCAACATTGAAAAACACCAACAAATTCAACAACAACCTCAACTTTTAAAAGAAGAGAAAAAGTTCAAAAAAAACATTGATAACACCAACAAATTCAACAACAACCTCAACATTGAAAAACGCCAACAAATTCAACAACATGCTCAATATTCAAAGTCACCAACAAATTCAACAACAACCTCAACGTTGAAAAACACCAACAAATGAAACAACAACCTCAATATTGATAATCAACACAAAATTCAACAACAACTTCAACATTGAAAACACCAACAATTTCAACAACAACCTCAACATTTAAAACTACAAAAAAGTTCAAAAAAGATCATTGATAAAAACCACAAATTTAACAACAACCTCAACATTGGAAAAACACCAACAACTTCAACCAACTCAACAATGTAAAAAACCAAAAAATTCAACAACAACTGCATCATTGAAAAATACCAACAAATTCAACAACAACCTCAGCTTTAAAAAATACAAAAAAGTTCAAAAAATAACATTGATAACGCCAACAAATTCAACAACAAATTCCATGTTGAAAATCACCAACAAATTCAACAACAACCTCAACATTGAAAAAAACTGACAAATTCAACAACAAGCACAACTTGCTAAAATACAAAAAAGTTCAAAAAATAACATGGATAACACGAATAAATTCAACAACAACCATAACATTGAAAAACAACAACAGATTTAACAATAACCTCAACAATTAAAAACAACAATAAATTCAAGAACAACCTCAAATTTGAAAAAACACCAACAAATTCAACAACAAGCTCAACTTCCAAAAATACAAATAAGTCTTAAAAAGAACATTTATAACACCAACAAATTAAAACAACAACCTCAATATTGAAAGTCCCCTACAAATTCAACAACAACCTCAACTTTTAAAAAAAGAGAAAAAGTTCAAAAAAAACATTCATAACACCAACAAATTCAACAACAACCTCAATATTGAAAGACACGAACAGATTCAACAACAACCTCAATATTGAAAGTCACCAACAAATTCAACAACAACCTCAATACTGAAAGACACCAACCAATTCAACAACAACCTCAACATTGAAAAATGCCAACAAATTCAACAAAAACCTCAACATTGAAAAACACCAACAAATTCAACAACAACCTCAACCTTTAAAAGTAAAAAAAAGTTCAAAAAATAACATTGATAACACCAACAAATTCAACAACAACCTCAATATTGAAAATCACCAAGAAATTCAACAACCTCAACATTGAAAAACACCCACAAATTCAACAACAAACTCAACTTTTAAAAATAAAAATTTATTCAACAAAAAACTTTGCTAACACCAACAAATTCAATAACATCCTCAGAATTGAAAATCACCAACAAATTCAACATCCTCAACGTTGAAAAACACCAACAAATACAACAACAACCTTAAATACAAACAAGTTCAACAAAAGACATTGATAACAGCAAGAAATTCAACAACACACTCAACATTGAAAAACATCAACAAATTCAACAACAAATGCAACATTGAAAAACATCAACAAATTCAACAACAAATGCAACATTGAAAAATACCAACAAATTCAACAACAACCTCAACATTAAAAAATACAAAAAAGTTAAAAAAACAACTTTGGTAACACCAACAAATTCAACAACAACCTCAACATTGAAAAACACCAACAAATTTTACAACAACCTCAAAAATTAAAAACAACAAAAAATTCAACAACAACCTCAACATTGAAAAACACCAACAAATTCAACACCAAGCTCAACTCTCAAAAATAAAAAAAAGTTTAAAAAAAAACATTGATAACACCAACAAATTCAACGACAACCTCAATATTGAAAGTCAACAACAAATTCAATAACAACCTCAATATTGAAAGACACCAACAAGTTCAACAAAAACCTCAACATTGAAAAAAACCAACAAGCACAACAATGAATAACTCCAAAAAATTCAACAGCAACCGCAACATTCAAGAATACCAACAAATTCAACAATAACTTCAACATTGAAAAATACAAAAAAGTTCAAAAAATAACATTGTTAACACCATCAAATTCAACAACAAACACAATATTGTAAATGACCAACAAATTCCACAACATCTACATTGAAAAACACCAACAAATTGAAAAACAAACTCAACAATGAATAACACCAAAAAATTCAACAACAACCGCAACATTCCAAAATACCAACAAAATCATCAACAAGCTCAACTTTCAAAAATACAAAAAAGTTCAAAAAATAACATTGATAACAGCAACAAATTCAACAACAACCTGAATATTGAAAATCACCAACAAATTCAACAACAACCTCAATTTTTAAATGAAGAGAAAAAGAAAAACAAACATTGATAGCACCAACAAATTCAAGAATAACCTCAATATTGAAAGACACGAACGAATTCAACAACAACCTCGATATTGAAAGTCACCAACAAATTCAACAACAACCTCAATATTGAAAGACACCAACTAATTCAACAACAACCTCAACAGTGAAAAACGCCAACATATTCAACAACAAACTCAATATTGAAAATCACCAACAAATTCAACAACCTCAATATTGAAAATCACCAACAAATTCAACAACAACCACAATATTGAAAGACACCAACAAATTCAACAACTACCTCAATATTGAAAAACATCAACAACTTCAACAACATCAACAATGCAAAACACCAAAATTCAACAACCGCAACATTGAAAAATATAAACAAAATCAAGACCAACCTCAACATTGAAAAATACAAAAAAGTTCAAAAAATAACGTTGATAACAGCAACAAATTCAACAACAAACTCAATATTGAAAATCACCAACAAATTCAACAACATCAACATTGAAAATCACCAACAAATTCAAGAACAAACTCAACATTGATAAAAACCAACAAATTCATCAACAAGCTCAACGTTCAAAAATACAAAAAAGTTCAAAAAATAACATTGATAACAGCAACAAATTCAACAACAACGTCAACATTGAAAAGCACTAACAAATTCAACAACAAGCTCAGCATTCAAAAATACAAAAAAGTTCAAAAAATAATATGCATAACGCCAACAAATTCAAAAACAATCTCAACGTTGAAAAACACCAACAAATTTAACAACAACCTCAACAATTAAAAACAACAAAAAATTCAACAACAACCTCAATATTGAAAATCACCAACAAATTCAACAACAACCTCAACATTGAAAAACGCCAACAAATTCAACAACAAACTCAACCTTTAAAAATACAAAAAACTTGAACAAAAAAACTTGGATAACACCAACAAATTCAACAAAAAACTCAATATTGCAAATCACCAACAAAATCAACATCAACATTGCAAAAAAACAACAAATTCAACAACAACCTCAACATTGAAAAACACCAATGAATTCAACAAAAACTTCAACATTGAAAAACACCAACAAATTCAACAAAAACTTCAACATTGATAACAACAACAAATTCAACAACAACCTCAATATAGAAAGTCACCATCATATTCAACAACAACCTCAACATTGAAAAACACCAACATATTCAACAACATCAACATTGCAAAAAACCAACAAATTCAGCAACAACCTCAACATTGAAAAACACCAATGAATTCAACAACAACCTTAATTTTTAAAAATACAAACTTACTCAACAAAAAAATTTGATAACACCAACAAATTCAACAACAACCACAACATTCAAAAACACCAACAAATTCAACAACAACCTCCACATTGAAAAACACCTTCAAATTCAACAACAACCTCAACATTGAAAAACACCTAAAAGTTCAACAACAACCGCAACAGTGAAAATACCAACAAATTCAACAACAACCTCAACCTTTAAAAGTACAAATAAGTTAAAGAAAGAACTTTGATAACACCAACAAATTGAACAACATCCTCAGAATTGAAAATCACCAACAAATTCAACATCCTCAACATTCAAAAACACCAACAAATTCAACAACAACCTTAACTTTTAAAAATACAAACAAGTTCAACAAAAGACATTGATAACGCCAAAAAATTCTACAACAACGTCAACAATGAAAAACACAAACAAATCCAAAAACAACCTCAACATTGAAAAACACCGACAAATTAAACAACAACCTCAACATTGAAAAAACACCAACAACTTCAACAACCTCAACAATGAAAAACACCAACAAATTCAACAACAACCTCAACATTG
The DNA here is from genome assembly GCF_964194155.1 of Cetorhinus maximus. NCBI lineage: Eukaryota > Metazoa > Chordata > Chondrichthyes > Lamniformes > Cetorhinidae > Cetorhinus > Cetorhinus maximus. The sequence goes on along the minus strand of NW_027596421.1, from coordinate 285,863 downwards.
AAAGACACCAACAACTTCAACAACATCAACAATGAAAAACACCAGAAATCAACAACAACCTCAACATTGAAAAATACAAAAAAGTTCAAAAAAAACATGCATAACGCCAACAAATTCATAAACAATCTCAACATTGAAAAACACCAACAAATTTAACAACAACATCAACAAATAAAAACAAAAAAAATTCAACAAAAACCTCAATATTGAAAATCTCTAACAAATTCAACAACAACCTCAACATTGAAAAACGCCAACAAATTCAACAACAAACTCAACTTTCAAAAATACAAACAACTTGAACAACAAAACTTGGATAACATCAACAAATTCAACAAAAAACTCAATATTGAAAATCACCAACAAATTCAACAACATCAACATTGCAAAAAACCAACAAATTCAACAACAACCTCAACAGAGAAAGTCACCATCATATTCAACAACAACCTCAACATTGAAAAACACCAACAAATTCAACAACAACCTCAATATTGAAAATCACCAACAAATTCAACAACATCTACATTGAAAAACACGAATAAATTCAACAACAAGCTCAACATTGAAAAAGACCAACAAATTCATTTACAAGCTCAACTTCCAAAAATACAAAAAAGTGTAAAAAATAACATTGATAACACAAAAAATATCAACAACAACCTCAATCATTAAAAGTACAAAAAAGTTCAAAAAATAACAATGATAACACCAACAAATTCAACAACATCAACATTGAAAAACACCAACAAAGTCAACAACAACCTTAATTTTAAAAAATACAAATTTATTCAACAAAAAACTTTGATAACACCAACAAATTCAACAACAACCTCATCTTACAAAAACACCTAAAAGTTCAACAACAACGTCAACATTGAAAAATACCAACAAATTTAACAACAACGTCAACAATGAAAAACATCAAAAAATTTAACAAAAAATTCAACACCAACCTCAACCTTTAAAAGTATAAAAAATGTTCAAAAAATAACATTGATAATGCCAACAAAATGAACAACAAACTCAATGTTGAAAATCAGCAACAAATTCAACATCCTCGACGTTGAAAAACACCAAGTAATTCAAGAACAACCTCAACATTGAAAAACACCAACAAATTTACCGAAAACCTCAACATTAAAAAAACACCAACAACTTCAACAACCTCAACAATGAAAAACACCAAAAAAATAAACGACAACCGTAACATTGAAAAATACCAACAAATTCAACAACAACCTCAACATTGAAAAATACAAAAAAGTTCAAAAAATAACACTGATAACACCAACAAAATCAACAACAAACTCAATGTTGAAAATCAGCAACAAATTCAACAACATCAACATTGAAAAACACCAACAAATTCAACAACAAGCTCAACTTTCAAAAATACAAAGAAGTTCAAAAAATAAAATGGATAACACCAACAAATTCAACAACAACCTCAACATTGAAAAAGATCAACAAATATAACAACAACCTCAACAACTAAAAAGAACAACAAATTCAACAAAAACCTGAACATTGAAAAATAACAATAAATTCAACTACAACCTCAGATTTGAAAAACACCAAAAAATTCAACAACAACCTCAACATTGAAAAACACCAACAAATTCAACAACAACCTCAATATTGAAAGACACCAACAAGTTCAGCAACAACCTCAACATTGAAAAACACCAACAACTTCAACAAGCTCAACAATGAATAACACCAAAAAATTCAACAACAACCGCAACATTGAAAAACACCAACAAAATCAACAACAACCTCCGTATTGAATGACACCAACAACTTCACAATCACAACATTGAAAAATACCAAAAAATTCAACAACACCCTCAACATTGAAAATCACCAACAAATTCAACAACAACCTCAACTTTTAAAAGAAGAGAAAAAGTTAAAAAAAAACATTGATAACACCAACAAATTCAGCAATAACCTCAATATTGAAAGACAGGAACAAATTCAACAACAACCTCAATATTGAAAGTCAACAACAAACTCAACAACAACCTCAATATTGAAAGACACCAACAAAATCAACAACAACCTCAACATTGAAAAACGGCAACAAATTCAAAAACAAATTCAACATTGAAAAACACCAACAACATCAACAACCTTAATATTGAAAGACACCAACAAATTCAACAACAACTTCAACATTGAAAAACACCAACAACTTCAACAAACTCAACTTTGAAAAACACCAACAAATTCAACAACAACCTTAACTTTTAAAAATACAAAAAAGTTCAACCAAAGACATTGATGACACCAACAAATTCAACATTTACCTCAACATTGAAAAACACCAAAAACTTCAACAACCTCATCAATGAAAAATACCGAAAAATTCAACAACAACCGCAACATTCAAAGATATAAACAAATTCAACATGAAACTCAACATTGAAAAGTACAAAAAGTTCAAAAAATAACGTTGATATCACCAACAAATTCAACAACAAACTCAATATTGAAAATCTCCAACAAATTCAACAACATCAACATTGAAAAACACCAATAAATTGAACAACAATCTCAAAATTGAAAAACACCAAGATATTCAACAACAAGCTCAACTTTCAAAAATACAAAAAGGTTCAAAAAATAACATGGATAACACCAACAAATTCAACAACAAACTCAACATTGAAAAACACCAACAAATATAACAACAGCCTCAACAATTAAAAACCACAAAAAATTGAACAAAAAGCTGAACATTGAATAACAACAATAAATTCAACAACAACCGCAACATTGAAAAACTCCGACAAATTCAACAACCTCAATATTGAAAGACATCAACAAGTTCAACAACTACCAAACATTGAAAAACACCAAAAACTTCAACAACCTTAATATTGAAAATCACCAACAAATTCAACAAACTCAACTTTGAAAAACAACAACAAATTCAACAACAACCTGAACTTTTAAAAATACAAAAAAGTTCAACCAAAGACATTGATAACACCAACAAATACAACAACAACCTCAACAATGAAAAACACCAACAAATTCAACAACAACCTCAATATTGAAAGACACCAACAAATTCAACATCTACCTCAACATTGAAAAACACCAACAACTTCAACAACCTCAACAATGAATAGCACCAAAAAATTAAACAACAACCGCAACATTGAAAAATACCAACAAACTCAACAACAACATCAACATTGTAAAATACAAAAAAGTTCCAAAAAAAAGTTGATAACACCATCAAATTCAACAACAAACTCAATATTGAAAATCACCAACAAATTCCACAACATCAGCATTGAAAAACACCAACAAATTCAACAACAACGTCAACATTGAAAAAAACCAACAAATTCATCAACAAGATCAACTTTCAAAAATACAAAAAAGTTCAAAAAATAACATTGATAACAGCAACAAATTCAACAACAACCTCAACAATCAAAATCACCAACAAATTCAACAACAACCTCAACTTTTAAAAGAAGAGAAAAAGTTCAAAAAAACAAGTGATAACACCAACAAATTCAACAATAACCTCAATATTGAAAGACAGGAACAAATTCAACAACAACCTCAATTTTGAAAGAAACCAACAACTTCAACAACCTTAATATTGAAAGGCACCAACAAATTCAACAACAACCACAACATTGAAAAACGCCAACAAATTCAACAACAACCTCAACCCTTAAAAGTACAAAAAAGTTCAAAAAAGAACTTTGATAACACCAACAAATTCAACAACAACCACAACATTGAAAAACGCTAACAAATTCAACAACAATCTCAACATTGAAAAAAAACCAACAACTTCAACAACCTTCATGTTGAAAGACACCAACAAATTCAACAACAACATCAACATTGAAAAACGCCAACAAATTCAACAACAACCTCAACCTTTAAAAGTACTAAAAAGTTTAAAAAAGAACTTTGATAACACCAAAAAATTCAACAACTACCTCAATATTGAAAATCACCAGCAAATTCAACAACCTCAATAATTGCAAAACAGCAACAAATTCAACAACAACCTTAACTTTTAAAAATACAAAAAAGTTCAACCAAAGACATTGATAACACCAACAAATTCAACAACAACCTCAACAATGAAAAACTCCAACAAATTCAACAACAACCTCAATATTGAAAGACAGAAACGAATTCAACAACTACCTCAACATTGAAAAACACCAACAAATTCAACAACAACGTCAACATTGAAAAAAACCAACAAATTCATCAACAAGATCAACTTTCAAAAATACAAAAAAGTTCAAAAAATAACATTGATAACAGCAACAAATTCAACAACAACCTCAACAATCAAAATCACCAACAAATTCAACAACAACCTCAACTTTTAAAAGAAGAGAAAAAGTTCAAAAAAACAAGTGATAACACCAACAAATTCAACAATAACCTCAATATTGAAAGACAGGAACAAATTCAACAACAACCTCAATTTTGAAAGAAACCAACAACTTCAACAACCTTAATATTGAAAGGCACCAACAAATTCAACAACAACCACAACATTGAAAAACGCCAACAAATTCAACAACAACCTCAACCCTTAAAAGTACAAAAAAGTTCAAAAAAGAACTTTGATAACACCAACAAATTCAACAACAACCACAACATTGAAAAACGCTAACAAATTCAACAACAATCTCAACATTGAAAAAAAACCAACAACTTCAACAACCTTCATGTTGAAAGACACCAACAAATTCAACAACAACATCAACATTGAAAAACGCCAACAAATTCAACAACAACCTCAACCTTTAAAAGTACTAAAAAGTTTAAAAAAGAACTTTGATAACACCAAAAAATTCAACAACTACCTCAATATTGAAAATCACCAGCAAATTCAACAACCTCAATAATTGCAAAACAGCAACAAATTCAACAACAACCTTAACTTTTAAAAATACAAAAAAGTTCAACCAAAGACATTGATAACACCAACAAATTCAACAACAACCTCAACAATGAAAAACTCCAACAAATTCAACAACAACCTCAATATTGAAAGACAGAAACGAATTCAACAACTACCTCAACATTGAAAAACACCAACAAATTCAACAACCTCATCAATGAAAAATACCAAAAAATTCAACAACAGCTGCCACATTCAAAAATATAAACAAATTCAACAACAAGCTCAGCTTTCAAAAATACAAAAATGTTCAAAAAATAACATGGATAATGCCAACAAATTCAAAAACAATCTCAACATTGAAAAACACCAACAAATTTAACAACAAACTCAACAATTAAAAAGAACAAAAAATCTAGCAAAAACATCAACATTGCAAAAAACCAACAAATTGAACAACAACCTCAACATTGTAAAACACCAACAAATTCAACAACAACCTCAACATTGTAAAATACAAAAAAGTTCAAAAAATAAAGTTGATAACACCAACAAATTCAACAACAAACTCAACATTGAAAATCACCATAAATTCAACAACAACCTCAACTTTTAAAAGAAGAGAAAAAGTTCAAAAAAAAACATTGATAACACCAAGAAATTCAACAACAACCTCAATATTGAAAAATGCCAACAAATTCAACAACAAGCTCAACATTGAAAAACGCCAACAAATTCAACAACAACCTCAACTTTTAAAAGTACAAAAAGTTCAAAAAAGAACTTTGTTAACTCCAAAAAATTCAACAACAACCTCAATATTGAAAATCACCAAAAAATTCAACAACTTCAACATTGAAAAGCACCAACAAATTCAACAACAACCTTAACTTTTAAAAATACAAAAAAGATCAACAAAAGACATTGATAACACCAACGAATTCAAGAATAACCTCAATATTGAAACACAGGAACAAATTCAACAACAACCTCAATATTGAAAGTCAACAACAAATTCAACAACAAACTCAACATTGAAAAAAAACAACAAATTCAACAACAATCTCAACATTGAAAAACACCAAAAACTTCAACAACCTTAATATTGAAAGACACCAACAAATTCAACAACCTCAACATTGAAAAACGCCAACAAATTCAATAACAACCTCAAACTTTAAAAGTATAAAAAGTTCAAAAAAGTACTTAGATAACACAAAAAATGCAACAACAACCTCAATATTTAAAATCACCAACAAATTCAACAACCTCAACATTGAAAAACAACATCAAATTCAACAACAACCTGATCTTTTAAAAATACAAAATAGTTTAACAAAAGACATTGATAACACCAACAAATTCAACAACCTCACCAATGAAAAACACCAACAAATTCAACAAAAACCTCAATATTGAAATACACCAACAAATTCAACAACTACCTCAACATTGAAAAACACCAACAACTTCAACAACCTCAACAATGAAAAACACCAAAAAATTCAACAACAACCGCAAGATTCAAAAATATAAACAAATTCAACACCAACCTCAACATTGAAAAATACAAAAAAGTTCAAAAAATAACGTTGATAACACCAATAAATTCAACAACAAAACTCAATATTAAAAAACATCAACAAATTCAACAAAAAGCTCAACTTTCAAAAATATAAAAAAAGTTCAAAAAATAACATGGATAACACCAACAAATTCAAAAACAACCTCAACATTGAAAAACACCAAGAAATATAACAACAACCTCAACAATTAAAAACAACAATAAATTCAACAACCTCAGCGTTGTAAAACACCAACAAATTCAACGACAACATCAACATTGAAAAACACCAACAAATTCAACAACAACATCAATATTGAAAGACAACAACAAGTTCAACAACAACCTCAACATTGAAAAACACCAACAACTTCAACAATCTCAACAATGAATAACACCAAAAAATTCAAGAACAACCGTAACAGTGTAAAATACAAAAAAGTTCAAAAAATAAAGTTGATAACACCAACAAATTAAACAACAAACTCAATTTTGAAAATCACCAACAAATTCAACAACATCAACATTGAAAAAAACCAACAAATTCATCAACAAGATCAACTTTCAAAAATTCAAAAAAGTTCAAAAAATAACAATGATAACAGCGACCAATTCAACAACAACCTCAACATTGAAAATCACCAACAAGTTCAATAACAACCTCAACTTTTAACAGAAGAGAAAAAGTTCAAAAAAAAATTGATAACACCAACAAATTCAACAATAACCTCAATATTGAAAGACAGGAACAAATTCAACAACAACCTCAATATTGAAAGACACCAACAAATTCAACAATAACCTCAACATTGAAAAACACCAACAAATTCAAGAACAACCTCAACATTAAAAAAAAAACAAAGTCATCAACAAGCTGATCTTTCAAAAATACCAAAAAGTTCAAAAAATAACATTTATAAAAGCAACAAATTCAACAACAACGTCAACATTGAAAAGCACTAACAAATTCAACATCAACCTCAACATTGAAAAATGCAAAGAAGTTCAAAAAATAACATTGATAACACCAAAAAATTCAACAAAAAACTCAATATGGGAAATCACCAACAAATTCAACAACGTCAACATTGCAAAAAACCAACAAATTAAACAACAACCTCAACATTGAATTACAACAATAAATTCAACAACAAACACAACATTGAAAAACACCAACATATTAAACAACAAGCTCAACTTTCAAAAATACGAAAAAGTTCAAAAAAGAACATTGATAACACTAACAAATTAAACAACAACCTCAACATTGAAAAACAACTAAAAATTCAACAACAACCACAACATTTGAAAAATACCAACAAATTCAACAACAACCTCAACCTTTAAAAGTACAAAAAAGTTCAAGAAAGAACTTTCATAACACCAACAAATTCAACAACAAGCTCAACTTTCAAAAATACAAAAAACTTTTAAAAAGAACATTTATAACACCAACAAATTCAACAACAACCTCTATATTAAGAGTCACCAACAAATTCAACAACAACCTCAATTTTTAAAAATACAAACACGTTCAACAAAAGACATTGATAACACCTAGAAATTCAACAACAACCTCAACAATGAAAAACACGAACAAATTCAACAACAAGCTCAACTTTCAAAAATACAAAAAAGCTTTTAAAAAAAACATTGATAACACCAACAAATTCAACAACAACCACAACATTGAAAAACACCAACAAATTTAACAACAACATCAACAATGAGAAACACCAAAAAATTTAAACAAAAAAATTAACAAAAAACTCAACATTGAAAAACAACAACAAATTCAACAACAACCTCAACCTTAAAAAGTAGAAAACAGTTCAAAAAATAACGTTGATAATACCAACAAATTCAACAATAACTTCAATATTGAAAATCACCAACAAATTCAACAACCTCAACATTGAAAAACACCTACAAATTCAACAACAACCTCAACATTGAATAACACCTACAAATTCAACAACAACCGCAACATTCAAAAATATAAAGAAATTCAACACCAACCTCAACATTGAAAAATACAAATAAGTTCAAAAAATAACGTTGATAACACCAATAAATTCAACAACAAACTCAATATTGAAAATCACCAGCAAATTCAACATCAACATTGAAAAACACCAACAAATTCAAGAACAACCTCAACGTTGAAAAAACCAACAAATTCATCAACAAGCTCAACTTTCAAAAATACAAAAAAGTTCAAAAAAATAACATTGATAACAGCAACAAATTCAACAACAACCTCAACATTGAAAAATACAAAAAAGTTCAAAAAATAACGATGATAACACCAACAAATTCAACAAGAAACCCAATATTGAAAATCACCAAGAAATTCAACAACATCAACATTGAAAAACACAAACAAATTCAACAACAACCTCAACACTGAAAAACACAAACAATTCAACAACAACCTCAACATTGATAAACACCAACAAATTTATCAACAACCTCAACAATTAAAAACAACAAAATATTCAACAAAAACCTCAATATTGAAAGTCACCTACAAATTCAACAAGAACCGCAACATTAAAAAACACCAAAAAATTCAACAAAAAGCTCAACTTTGAAAAATACAAAAAAGTTCAAAAAATTAGATGGATAACACCAACAACCTTTATCAACAACCTCAACTTTTAAAAGAAGAGAAAAAGTTCAAAAAAAAATTGATAACACCAACAAATTCAACGACCTCACTATTGAAAGACACCAACAAATTCAACAACAACCTCAATATTGAAAGTCACCAACAAATTCAACAACAACCTCAATATTGAAAGAAACCAACAAATTCAACAACAATTTCAACATTGTAAAACGCCAACAAATACAACAACAACCTCAATATTGAAAATCACCAACAAATTCAACAATATCGACATTGAAAAACACCAACAAATTGAACAACAACCTCAACATTGAAAAAAACCAACAAATTGAACTACAACTTCAACTTTGAACAAAAAAGTTCAAAAAATAACATTGATAACAGTAACAAATTCAACAACGACCTGAACATTGAAAAACACCAACAAATTCAACCAGAACCTCAAAATTAAAAAACACCAACAAATTCAGCAACAACCTCCACATTGAAAAATACCAGCAAATTCAACTACCTCAACATTGAAAAATACAAAAAAGTCCAAAAAATAACATTGATAACACCTACAAATTCAACAACAACCTCAATATTGAAAATCACCAACAAATTCAACAACAACCTCAACATTGAAAAACACCAACAAATTCAACATCAACCTCAACATTGAATAACAACAATAAATTCAACAGCAAACACAACATTGAAAAACACCAACATATTAAACAACCAGCTCAACTTTCAAAAATACGAAAAAGTTCAAAAAAGAATATTGATAACACTAACAAATTCAACAACAACCTCAACATTGAAAAACACCTAAAAATTCAACAACAACCACAACGTTGAAAAATACCAACAAATTCAACAACAACCTCAACTTTTAAAAGTACAAAAAAGTTCAAAATAGAACTTTCATAACACCAACAAATTGAAGAACATCCTCCGAATTGAAAATCACCAACAAATTCAACATCCTCAACACAGAAAAACACCAACAAATTCAACAACAACCTCAACATTTAAAAATACAAACACGTTAAACAAAGGACATTGATAAAACCAAGTAATTCAACAACAACCTCAACATTAAAAAACACCAAAAAAATTAACAACAACCTCAACATTGAAAAACAATAATAAATTCAACAACAACCTTAACGTTGCAAAAACTCGAACAAATTCAACAACAAGCTCAACTTTCAAAAATACAAAAAACTTTTAAAAACAACATTTATAACACCAAGAAATTCAACACCAACCTCTATATTAAAACTCACCAACAAATTCAACAACAACATCAACTTTTAAAAGAAGAGAAAAAGTTCAAAAAAAACATTGATAACACCAACAAATTCAACAACAACCACAACATTGAAAAACAAAAACAAATTCAACAACAACCTCAACCTTTAAAAGTACAAAACAGTTCAAAAAATAACGTTGATAACACCAACAAATTCAACAACAACCTCAACATTGAAAAATAATAGAAAATTCAGCAACAACCGCAACATTGAAAAATAATAGAAATTCAACAACAACCTCAACATTGTAAAATACAAAAAAGTTCAAAAAATATAGTTGATAACACCAACAAATTCAACAACAAACTCAATATTGAAAATCACCATTAATTCAACAATATCAATATTGAAAATCACCAACAAATTCAACAACAACCTCAACATTGAAAAACACCAACAAATTCAACATCAACCTCAACATTGAATAACAACAATAAATTCAACAACAAACACAACATTGAAAAACACCAACATTTTAAACAACCAGCTCAACTTTCAAAAATACGAAAAAGTTCAAAAAAGAATATTGATAACACTAACAAATTCAACAACAACCTCAACATTGAAAAACACCTAAAAATTCAACAACAACCACAACGTTGAAAAATACCAACAAATTCAACAACAACCTCAACTTTTAAAAGTACAAAAAAGTTCAAAATAGAACTTTCATAATATTGAAAATCACCAACAAATTCAACAACCTCAACATTGAAAAACACCTACAAATTCAACAACAACCTCAACATTGAATAACACCTACAAATTCAACAACAACCGCAACATTCAAAAATATAAAGAAATTCAACACCAACCTCAACATTGAAAAATACAAATAAGTTCAAAAAATAACGTTGATAACACCAATAAATTCAACAACAAACTCAATATTGAAAATCACCAGCAAATTCAACATCAACATTGAAAAACACCAACAAATTCAAGAACAACCTCAACGTTGAAAAAACCAACAAATTCATCAACAAGCTCAACTTTCAAAAATACAAAAAAGTTCAAAAAAATAACATTGATAACAGCAACAAATTCAACAACAACCTCAACATTGTAAAATACAAAAAAGTTCAAAAAATATAGTTGATAACACCAACAAATTCAACAACAAACTCAATATTGAAAATCACCATTAATTCAACAACATCAACATTGAAAAACACCAGCAGATTCAACAACAACCTCAACATTGAAAAAAACCAACACATTCATCAACAAGCTCAACTTTCAAAAATACAAAAATGTTCAAAAAATAACATGGATAACAGCAACAATTTCAATAACAACCTCAACATTGAAAAACACCAACAACATTTAACAACAACCTCAACAATTAAAAACAACAAAAAATTCAACAAAAACCTCAATATTGAAAATCACCAACAAATGCAACAACAACCTCAACATTTAAAAGAGAAAAAGTTCATTAAAAACATTGATAACACCAACAAATTCAACAATAACCACAATATTGAAAGAGACTAACAAATTCAACACCAACCTCAATATTGAAAGTCACCAACAAATTCATCAACAACCTCAATCTTAAAAGACAACAACAAATTCAACAACAACCTCAATATTGAAAGACAGCAACAACTTCAACAACACTTTCAATATTGAAAGACACCAACAAATTCAACAACAATCTCAACCTTTAAAAGTACAAAAAAGTTCAAAAAAGATATTTGATAACGCCAAATAATTCAACAACAACCTCAATATTGATAATCACCAACAAATTCAACAACCTCAATATTGAAAAACACCAACAAATTCAACAACAACCTTAACTTTTCAAAATACAAAAAAGTTCAACAAAAGACATTGGTATCACGAGCAAATTCAACAACAACCTCAACAATGAAAAACAAAAACAAATTCAACAATAACCCCAATATTGAAAGACACCAACAAATTCAAGAACAAACTCAATATTGAAAATCATCAACAAATTCAACAACATCAACATTGAATAACAGCAACAAATTCAACAACAAACTCAACACTGAAAAAGACCATCAAATTCATCAACAAGCTGAACTTTTAAAAGAAGAGAAAAAGTTCAAAAAATAACATTGATAACACCAACAAATTCAACAATAACCTCAATATTGAAAGACAGGAACAAATTTAACAACAAGCTCAATATTGAAATTCAACAACAAATTCAACAACAACCTCAATATTGAAAGACACCAACAAATTCAACAACAAACTCAACATTGAAAAACGCCAACAAATTCAACAACAACCTCAACCTTTAAAAGTACAAAAAAGTTCAAAAAAGAGCTTTGATTACACCAAAAAATGCAACAACAACCTCAATATTGAAAATCACCAACAAATTCCACAACCTCAACGTTGAAAAACACCAACAAATTCAACAACAACTTTAACTATTACAAATACAAAAAGTTTAGCAAAATACATTGATAACACCAACAAACTCAACAACAACGTCAACAATGAAGAACACCAACAAATTTAACAACAACTTCAATATTGAAAGACACCAACAAATTCAACAACTACCTAAACATTGAAAAACACCAACAACTTCAGCAACCTCAACAATGAAAAACACCAAAAAATTCAACAACATCAACATTGCAAAACACAAACAAATTCAACAACAACCTCAACACTGAACAACACCAACAAATTCAACAACAAGATCAATTTTCAAAAATACAAAAAAGTTCAAAAAATAACATGGATAACACAAACAAATTGAAAAACAACCTCAACATTGAAAAACACCAACAAATTTATCAACAACCTCAACTTTTAAAAGAAGAGAAAAAGTTAAAAAAAAACATTGATAACACCAACAAATTCAACGACCTCAATATTGAAAGACACCAACAATTTCAACAACAACCTCAATATTGAAAGTCACCAACAAATTCAACAACAACCTCAATATTGAAAGACACCAACAACTTCAACAACCTTAACATTGAAAATCACCAACAACTTCAACAACCTCAACATTGAAAATCACCAAAAAATTCAACAACATCAACAAATTCAACAACAAACTCAACATTGAAAATCACCATAAATTCAACAACAACCTCAACTTTTAAAAGAAGAGAAAAAGTTCAAAAAAAAACATTGATAACACCAAGAAATTCAACAACAACCTCAATATTGAAAAACGCCAACAAATTCAACAACAAGCTCAACATTGAAAAACGCCAACAAATTCAACAACAACCTCAACTTTTAAAAGTACAAAAAGTTCAAAAAAGAACTTTGATAACTCCAAAAAATTCAACAACAACCTCAATATTGAAAATCACCAAAAAATTCAACAACTTCAACATTGAAAAGCACCAACAAATTCAACAAAAACCTTAACTTTTAAAAATACAAAAAAGACCAACAAAAGACATTGATAACACCAACGAATTCAAGAATAACCTCAATATTGAAACACAGGAACAAATTCAACAACAACCTCAATATTGAAAGTCAACAACAAATTCAACAACAAACTCAACATTGAAAAAAACCAACAAATTCAACAACAATCTCAACATTGAAAAACACCAAAAACTTCAACAACCTTAATATTGAAAGACACCAACAAATTCAACAACCTCAACATTGAAAAACGCCAACAAATTCAACAACAACCTCAAACTTTAAAAGTATAAAAAGTTCAAAAAAGTACTTAGATAACACAAAAAATGCAACAACAACCTCAATATTTAAAATCACCAACAAATTCAACAACCTCAACATTGAAAAACAACATCAAATTCAACAACAACCTGATCTTTTAAAAATACAAAATAGTTTAACAAAAGACATTGATAACACCAACAAATTCAACAACCTCAACAATGAAAAACACCAACAAATTCAACAAAAACCTCAATATTGAAATACACCAACAAATTCAACAACTACCTCAACATTGAAAAACACCAACAACTTCAACAACCTCAACAATGAAAAACACCAAAAAATTCAACAACAACCGCAAGATTCAAAAATATAAACAAATTCAACACCAACCTCAACATTGAAAAATACAAAAAAGTTCAAAAAATAACGTTGATAACACCAATAAATTCAACAACAAACTCAATATTGAAAAACATCAACAAATTCAACAAAAAGCTCAACTTTCAAAAATATAAAAAAGTTCAAAAACTAACATGGATAACACCAACAAGTTCAAAAACAACCTCAACATTGAAAAACACCAAGAAATATAACAACAACCTCAACAATTAAAAACAACAATAAATTCAACAACCTCAGCGTTGTAAAACACCAACAAATTCAACAACAACCTTAACTTTTAAAAATACAAAAAGGTTCAACAAAAGACATTGATATCACCAACAAATTCAACAAAAACCTCAACAATAAACAACAACAACAAATTCAACAACAACCTCAATATTGAAAGACACCAACAAATTCAAGAACAAACTCTATATTGAAAATTATCAACAAATTCAACAACATCAACATTGAAAAACAGCAACAAATTCAATAACAAACTCAACATCGAAAAGGACCATCAAATTCATCAACAAGCTGAACTTTTAAAAGAAGTGAAAAAGTTCAAAAAATAACATTGATAACACCAGCAAATTCAACAATAACCTCAATATTGAAAGACAGGAACAAATTTAACAACAAACTCAATATTGAAATTCAACAACAAATTCAACAACAACCTCAATATTGAAAGACACCAACAAATTCAACAACAAACTCAACATTGAAAAACACCAACAAATTCAACAACAACCTCAACCTTTAAAAGTACAAAAAAGTTCAAAAAAGAACTTTGATAACACCAAAAAATTCAACAACAACCTCAATATTGAAAATCACCAACAAATTCTACAACGTCAACATTGAAAAACACCAACAACTTCAGCATCCTCAACAATGAAAAACACCTAAATATTCAACAACATCCGCAACATTCACAAATATAAAGAAATTCAACACCAACCTCAACATTGAAAAATACAAAAAAGTTCAAAAAATAACGTTGATAACACCAATAAATTCAACAACAAACTCAATATTGAAAATCACCAACAAATTCGACGTCAACATTGAAAAACACCAACAAATTCATCAACAAGCTCAACTTTCAAAAACGCAAAAAAGTTCAAAAAATAACATTGATAACAGCAACAAATTCAACAACAACGTCAACATTGAAAATCACTAACAAATTCAACAAGGTCAGCTTTCAAAAATACAAAAAGTTCAAAAATTAACATAGATAATGCCAACAAATTTTAAAAATATCTTAACATTGAGATACACCAACAAATTTAACAACAACCTCAACAATTAAAATCAATAAAAAATTCAGCAAAAACATCAATATTGAAAGTCAACAACAAATTCAACAACATCATCATTGCAAAAAACCAACAAATTCAACAACAACCTCAACATTTAAAAACACCAACAAATTCAAAAACAAGCTCAACATTGAAAAACGCCAACAAAGTCAACAACAAGCTCAACATTGAAAAACGCCAACAAATTCAACAACAACCTCAACTTTTAAAAGTACAAAAAGTTCAAAATAGAACTTTCATAACACCAACAAATTGAAGAACATCCTCCGAATTGAAAATCACCAACAAATTCAACATCCTCAACACAGAAAAACACCAACAAATTCAACAACAACCTCAACATTTAAAAATACAAACACGTTAAACAAAAGACATTGATAAAACCAAGTAATTCAACAACAACCTCAACATTAAAAAACACCAAAAAAATTAACAACAACCTCAACATTGAAAAACAATAATAAATTCAACAACAACCTTAACGTTGCAAAAACTCGAACAAATTCAACAACAAGCTCAACTTTCAAAAATACAAAAAACTTTTAAAAACAACATTTATAACACCAAGAAATTCAACACCAACCTCTATATTAAAACTCACCAACAAATTCAACAACAACATCAACTTTTAAAAGAAGAGAAAAAGTTCAAAAAAAACATTGATAACACCAACAAATTCAACAACAACCACAACATTGAAAAACAAAAACAAATTCAACAACAACCTCAACCTTTAAAAGTACAAAACAGTTCAAAAAATAACGTTGATAACACCAACAAATTCAACAACAAACTCAATATTGAAAATCACCATTAATTCAACAACATCAACATTGAAAAACACCAGCAGATTCAACAACAACCTCAACATTGAAAAAAACCAACACATTCATCAACAAGCTCAACTTTCAAAAATACAAAAATGTTCAAAAAATAACATGGATAACAGCAACAATTTCAATAACAACCTCAACATTGAAAAACACCAACAACATTTAACAACAACCTCAACAATTAAAAACAACAAAAAATTCAACAAAAACCTCAATATTGAAAATCACCAACAAATGCAACAACAACCTCAACATTTAAAAGAGAAAAAGTTCATTAAAAACATTGATAACACCAACAAATTCAACAATAACCACAATATTGAAAGAGACTAACAAATTCAACACCAACCTCAATATTGAAAGTCACCAACAAATTCATCAACAACCTCAATCTTAAAAGACAACAACAAATTCAACAACAACCTCAATATTGAAAGACACCAACAACTTCAACAACACTTTCAATATTGAAAGACACCAACAAATTCAACAACAATCTCAACCTTTAAAAGTACAAAAAAGTTCAAAAAAGATATTTGATAACGCCAAATAATTCAACAACAACCTCAATATTGATAATCACCAACAAATTCAACAACCTCAATATTGAAAAACACCAACAAATTCAACAACAACCTTAACTTTTCAAAATACAAAAAAGTTCAACAAAAGACATTGGTATCACGAGCAAATTCAACAACAACCTCAACAATGAAAAACAAAAACAAATTCAACAATAACCCCAATATTGAAAGACACCAACAAATTCAAGAACAAACTCAATATTGAAAATCATCAACAAATTCAACAACATCAACATTGAATAACAGCAACAAATTCAACAACAAACTCAACACTGAAAAAGACCATCAAATTCATCAACAAGCTGAACTTTTAAAAGAAGAGAAAAAGTTCAAAAAATAACATTGATAACACCAACAAATTCAACAATAACCTCAATATTGAAAGACAGGAACAAATTTAACAACAAGCTCAATATTGAAATTCAACAACAAATTCAACAACAACCTCAATATTGAAAGACACCAACAAATTCAACAACAAACTCAACATTGAAAAACGCCAACAAATTCAACAACAACCTCAACCTTTAAAAGTACAAAAAAGTTCAAAAAAGAGCTTTGATTACACCAAAAAATGCAACAACAACCTCAATATTGAAAATCACCAACAAATTCCACAACCTCAACGTTGAAAAACACCAACAAATTCAACAACAACTTTAACTATTACAAATACAAAAAGTTTAGCAAAATACATTGATAACACCAACAAACTCAACAACAACGTCAACAATGAAGAACACCAACAAATTTAACAACAACTTCAATATTGAAAGACACCAACAAATTCAACAACTACCTAAACATTGAAAAACACCAACAACTTCAGCAACCTCAACAATGAAAAACACCAAAAAATTCAACAACATCAACATTGCAAAACACAAACAAATTCAACAACAACCTCAACACTGAACAACACCAACAAATTCAACAACAAGATCAATTTTCAAAAATACAAAAAAGTTCAAAAAATAACATGGATAACACAAACAAATTGAAAAACAACCTCAACATTGAAAAACACCAACAAATTTATCAACAACCTCAACTTTTAAAAGAAGAGAAAAAGTTAAAAAAAAACATTGATAACACCAACAAATTCAACGACCTCAATATTGAAAGACACCAACAATTTCAACAACAACCTCAATATTGAAAGTCACCAACAAATTCAACAACAACCTCAATATTGAAAGACACCAACAACTTCAACAACCTTAACATTGAAAATCACCAACAACTTCAACAACCTCAACATTGAAAATCACCAAAAAATTCAACAACATCAACAAATTCAACAACAAACTCAACATTGAAAATCACCATAAATTCAACAACAACCTCAACTTTTAAAAGAAGAGAAAAAGTTCAAAAAAAAACATTGATAACACCAAGAAATTCAACAACAACCTCAATATTGAAAAACGCCAACAAATTCAACAACAAGCTCAACATTGAAAAACGCCAACAAATTCAACAACAACCTCAACTTTTAAAAGTACAAAAAGTTCAAAAAAGAACTTTGATAACTCCAAAAAATTCAACAACAACCTCAATATTGAAAATCACCAAAAAATTCAACAACTTCAACATTGAAAAGCACCAACAAATTCAACAAAAACCTTAACTTTTAAAAATACAAAAAAGACCAACAAAAGACATTGATAACACCAACGAATTCAAGAATAACCTCAATATTGAAACACAGGAACAAATTCAACAACAACCTCAATATTGAAAGTCAACAACAAATTCAACAACAAACTCAACATTGAAAAAAACCAACAAATTCAACAACAATCTCAACATTGAAAAACACCAAAAACTTCAACAACCTTAATATTGAAAGACACCAACAAATTCAACAACCTCAACATTGAAAAACGCCAACAAATTCAACAACAACCTCAAACTTTAAAAGTATAAAAAGTTCAAAAAAGTACTTAGATAACACAAAAAATGCAACAACAACCTCAATATTTAAAATCACCAACAAATTCAACAACCTCAACATTGAAAAACAACATCAAATTCAACAACAACCTGATCTTTTAAAAATACAAAATAGTTTAACAAAAGACATTGATAACACCAACAAATTCAACAACCTCAACAATGAAAAACACCAACAAATTCAACAAAAACCTCAATATTGAAATACACCAACAAATTCAACAACTACCTCAACATTGAAAAACACCAACAACTTCAACAACCTCAACAATGAAAAACACCAAAAAATTCAACAACAACCGCAAGATTCAAAAATATAAACAAATTCAACACCAACCTCAACATTGAAAAATACAAAAAAGTTCAAAAAATAACGTTGATAACACCAATAAATTCAACAACAAACTCAATATTGAAAAACATCAACAAATTCAACAAAAAGCTCAACTTTCAAAAATATAAAAAAGTTCAAAAACTAACATGGATAACACCAACAAGTTCAAAAACAACCTCAACATTGAAAAACACCAAGAAATATAACAACAACCTCAACAATTAAAAACAACAATAAATTCAACAACCTCAGCGTTGTAAAACACCAACAAATTCAACAACAACCTTAACTTTTAAAAATACAAAAAGGTTCAACAAAAGACATTGATATCACCAACAAATTCAACAAAAACCTCAACAATAAACAACAACAACAAATTCAACAACAACCTCAATATTGAAAGACACCAACAAATTCAAGAACAAACTCTATATTGAAAATTATCAACAAATTCAACAACATCAACATTGAAAAACAGCAACAAATTCAATAACAAACTCAACATCGAAAAGGACCATCAAATTCATCAACAAGCTGAACTTTTAAAAGAAGTGAAAAAGTTCAAAAAATAACATTGATAACACCAGCAAATTCAACAATAACCTCAATATTGAAAGACAGGAACAAATTTAACAACAAACTCAATATTGAAATTCAACAACAAATTCAACAACAACCTCAATATTGAAAGACACCAACAAATTCAACAACAAACTCAACATTGAAAAACACCAACAAATTCAACAACAACCTCAACCTTTAAAAGTACAAAAAAGTTCAAAAAAGAACTTTGATAACACCAAAAAATTCAACAACAACCTCAATATTGAAAATCACCAACAAATTCTACAACGTCAACATTGAAAAACACCAACAACTTCAGCATCCTCAACAATGAAAAACACCTAAATATTCAACAACATCCGCAACATTCACAAATATAAAGAAATTCAACACCAACCTCAACATTGAAAAATACAAAAAAGTTCAAAAAATAACGTTGATAACACCAATAAATTCAACAACAAACTCAATATTGAAAATCACCAACAAATTCGACGTCAACATTGAAAAACACCAACAAATTCATCAACAAGCTCAACTTTCAAAAACGCAAAAAAGTTCAAAAAATAACATTGATAACAGCAACAAATTCAACAACAACGTCAACATTGAAAATCACTAACAAATTCAACAAGGTCAGCTTTCAAAAATACAAAAAGTTCAAAAATTAACATAGATAATGCCAACAAATTTTAAAAATATCTTAACATTGAGATACACCAACAAATTTAACAACAACCTCAACAATTAAAATCAATAAAAAATTCAGCAAAAACATCAATATTGAAAGTCAACAACAAATTCAACAACATCATCATTGCAAAAAACCAACAAATTCAACAACAACCTCAACATTTAAAAACACCAACAAATTCAAAAACAAGCTCAACATTGAAAAACGCCAACAAAGTCAACAACAAGCTCAACATTGAAAAACGCCAACAAATTCAACAACAACCTCAACTTTTAAAAGTACAAAAAGTTCAAAATAGAACTTTCATAACACCAACAAATTGAAGAACATCCTCCGAATTGAAAATCACCAACAAATTCAACATCCTCAACACAGAAAAACACCAACAAATTCAACAACAACCTCAACATTTAAAAATACAAACACGTTAAACAAAAGACATTGATAAAACCAAGTAATTCAACAACAACCTCAACATTAAAAAACACCAAAAAAATTAACAACAACCTCAACATTGAAAAACAATAATAAATTCAACAACAACCTTAACGTTGCAAAAACTCGAACAAATTCAACAACAAGCTCAACTTTCAAAAATACAAAAAACTTTTAAAAACAACATTTATAACACCAAGAAATTCAACACCAACCTCTATATTAAAACTCACCAACAAATTCAACAACAACATCAACTTTTAAAAGAAGAGAAAAAGTTCAAAAAAAACATTGATAACACCAACAAATTCAACAACAACCACAACATTGAAAAACAAAAACAAATTCAACAACAACCTCAACCTTTAAAAGTACAAAACAGTTCAAAAAATAACGTTGATAACACCAACAAATTCAACAACAAACTCAATATTGAAAATCACCATTAATTCAACAACATCAACATTGAAAAACACCAGCAGATTCAACAACAACCTCAACATTGAAAAAAACCAACACATTCATCAACAAGCTCAACTTTCAAAAATACAAAAATGTTCAAAAAATAACATGGATAACAGCAACAATTTCAATAACAACCTCAACATTGAAAAACACCAACAACATTTAACAACAACCTCAACAATTAAAAACAACAAAAAATTCAACAAAAACCTCAATATTGAAAATCACCAACAAATGCAACAACAACCTCAACATTTAAAAGAGAAAAAGTTCATTAAAAACATTGATAACACCAACAAATTCAACAATAACCACAATATTGAAAGAGACTAACAAATTCAACACCAACCTCAATATTGAAAGTCACCAACAAATTCATCAACAACCTCAATCTTAAAAGACAACAACAAATTCAACAACAACCTCAATATTGAAAGACACCAACAACTTCAACAACACTTTCAATATTGAAAGACACCAACAAATTCAACAACAATCTCAACCTTTAAAAGTACAAAAAAGTTCAAAAAAGATATTTGATAACGCCAAATAATTCAACAACAACCTCAATATTGATAATCACCAACAAATTCAACAACCTCAATATTGAAAAACACCAACAAATTCAACAACAACCTTAACTTTTCAAAATACAAAAAAGTTCAACAAAAGACATTGGTATCACGAGCAAATTCAACAACAACCTCAACAATGAAAAACAAAAACAAATTCAACAATAACCCCAATATTGAAAGACACCAACAAATTCAAGAACAAACTCAATATTGAAAATCATCAACAAATTCAACAACATCAACATTGAATAACAGCAACAAATTCAACAACAAACTCAACACTGAAAAAGACCATCAAATTCATCAACAAGCTGAACTTTTAAAAGAAGAGAAAAAGTTCAAAAAATAACATTGATAACACCAACAAATTCAACAATAACCTCAATATTGAAAGACAGGAACAAATTTAACAACAAGCTCAATATTGAAATTCAACAACAAATTCAACAACAACCTCAATATTGAAAGACACCAACAAATTCAACAACAAACTCAACATTGAAAAACGCCAACAAATTCAACAACAACCTCAACCTTTAAAAGTACAAAAAAGTTCAAAAAAGAGCTTTGATTACACCAAAAAATGCAACAACAACCTCAATATTGAAAATCACCAACAAATTCCACAACCTCAACGTTGAAAAACACCAACAAATTCAACAACAACTTTAACTATTACAAATACAAAAAGTTTAGCAAAATACATTGATAACACCAACAAACTCAACAACAACGTCAACAATGAAGAACACCAACAAATTTAACAACAACTTCAATATTGAAAGACACCAACAAATTCAACAACTACCTAAACATTGAAAAACACCAACAACTTCAGCAACCTCAACAATGAAAAACACCAAAAAATTCAACAACATCAACATTGCAAAACACAAACAAATTCAACAACAACCTCAACACTGAACAACACCAACAAATTCAACAACAAGATCAATTTTCAAAAATACAAAAAAGTTCAAAAAATAACATGGATAACACAAACAAATTGAAAAACAACCTCAACATTGAAAAACACCAACAAATTTATCAACAACCTCAACTTTTAAAAGAAGAGAAAAAGTTAAAAAAAAACATTGATAACACCAACAAATTCAACGACCTCAATATTGAAAGACACCAACAATTTCAACAACAACCTCAATATTGAAAGTCACCAACAAATTCAACAACAACCTCAATATTGAAAGACACCAACAACTTCAACAACCTTAACATTGAAAATCACCAACAACTTCAACAACCTCAACATTGAAAATCACCAAAAAATTCAACAACATCAACAAATTCAACAACAAACTCAACATTGAAAATCACCATAAATTCAACAACAACCTCAACTTTTAAAAGAAGAGAAAAAGTTCAAAAAAAAACATTGATAACACCAAGAAATTCAACAACAACCTCAATATTGAAAAACGCCAACAAATTCAACAACAAGCTCAACATTGAAAAACGCCAACAAATTCAACAACAACCTCAACTTTTAAAAGTACAAAAAGTTCAAAAAAGAACTTTGATAACTCCAAAAAATTCAACAACAACCTCAATATTGAAAATCACCAAAAAATTCAACAACTTCAACATTGAAAAGCACCAACAAATTCAACAAAAACCTTAACTTTTAAAAATACAAAAAAGACCAACAAAAGACATTGATAACACCAACGAATTCAAGAATAACCTCAATATTGAAACACAGGAACAAATTCAACAACAACCTCAATATTGAAAGTCAACAACAAATTCAACAACAAACTCAACATTGAAAAAAACCAACAAATTCAACAACAATCTCAACATTGAAAAACACCAAAAACTTCAACAACCTTAATATTGAAAGACACCAACAAATTCAACAACCTCAACATTGAAAAACGCCAACAAATTCAACAACAACCTCAAACTTTAAAAGTATAAAAAGTTCAAAAAAGTACTTAGATAACACAAAAAATGCAACAACAACCTCAATATTTAAAATCACCAACAAATTCAACAACCTCAACATTGAAAAACAACATCAAATTCAACAACAACCTGATCTTTTAAAAATACAAAATAGTTTAACAAAAGACATTGATAACACCAACAAATTCAACAACCTCAACAATGAAAAACACCAACAAATTCAACAAAAACCTCAATATTGAAATACACCAACAAATTCAACAACTACCTCAACATTGAAAAACACCAACAACTTCAACAACCTCAACAATGAAAAACACCAAAAAATTCAACAACAACCGCAAGATTCAAAAATATAAACAAATTCAACACCAACCTCAACATTGAAAAATACAAAAAAGTTCAAAAAATAACGTTGATAACACCAATAAATTCAACAACAAACTCAATATTGAAAAACATCAACAAATTCAACAAAAAGCTCAACTTTCAAAAATATAAAAAAGTTCAAAAACTAACATGGATAACACCAACAAGTTCAAAAACAACCTCAACATTGAAAAACACCAAGAAATATAACAACAACCTCAACAATTAAAAACAACAATAAATTCAACAACCTCAGCGTTGTAAAACACCAACAAATTCAACAACAACCTTAACTTTTAAAAATACAAAAAGGTTCAACAAAAGACATTGATATCACCAACAAATTCAACAAAAACCTCAACAATAAACAACAACAACAAATTCAACAACAACCTCAATATTGAAAGACACCAACAAATTCAAGAACAAACTCTATATTGAAAATTATCAACAAATTCAACAACATCAATATTGAAAAACAGCAACAAATTCAATAACAAACTCAACATCGAAAAGGACCATCAAATTCATCAACAAGCTGAACTTTTAAAAGAAGTGAAAAAGTTCAAAAAATAACATTGATAACACCAGCAAATTCAACAATAACCTCAATATTGAAAGACAGGAACAAATTTAACAACAAACTCAATATTGAAATTCAACAACAAATTCAACAACAACCTCAATATTGAAAGACACCAACAAATTCAACAACAAACTCAACATTGAAAAACACCAACAAATTCAACAACAACCTCAACCTTTAAAAGTACAAAAAAGTTCAAAAAAGAACTTTGATAACACCAAAAAATTCAACAACAACCTCAATATTGAAAATCACCAACAAATTCTACAACGTCAACATTGAAAAACACCAACAACTTCAGCATCCTCAACAATGAAAAACACCTAAATATTCAACAACATCCGCAACATTCACAAATATAAAGAAATTCAACACCAACCTCAACATTGAAAAATACAAAAAAGTTCAAAAAATAACGTTGATAACACCAATAAATTCAACAACAAACTCAATATTGAAAATCACCAACAAATTCGACGTCAACATTGAAAAACACCAACAAATTCATCAACAAGCTCAACTTTCAAAAACGCAAAAAAGTTCAAAAAATAACATTGATAACAGCAACAAATTCAACAACAACGTCAACATTGAAAATCACTAACAAATTCAACAAGGTCAGCTTTCAAAAATACAAAAAGTTCAAAAATTAACATAGATAATGCCAACAAATTTTAAAAATATCTTAACATTGAGATACACCAACAAATTTAACAACAACCTCAACAATTAAAATCAATAAAAAATTCAGCAAAAACATCAATATTGAAAGTCAACAACAAATTCAACAACATCATCATTGCAAAAAACCAACAAATTCAACAACAACCTCAACATTTAAAAACACCAACAAATTCAAAAACAAGCTCAACATTGAAAAACGCCAACAAAGTCAACAACAAGCTCAACATTGAAAAACGCCAACAAATTCAACAACAACCTCAACTTTTAAAAGTACAAAAAGTTCAAAAAAGAACTTTGATAACTCCAAAAAATTCAACAACAACCTCAATATTGAAAATCACCAACAGATTCAACATCAACATTGAAAAACACCAACAAATTCAACAACAAGCTCAATTATCAAAAATACAAAAAAGTTCAAAAAATAACATGGATAACACCAACAAATTGAAAAACAACCTAAACATTGAAAAGCACCAACAAATTTATCAACAACCTCAACAATTAAAAACAACAAAAAATTCAACAAAAACCTCAATATTGAAAAACAAAAACAAATTCAACAACAACCTCAACCTTTAAAAGTACAAAACAGTTCAAAAAATAACGTTGATAACACCAACAAATTCAACAACAAACTCAATATTGAAAATCACCATTAATTCAACAACATCAACATTGAAAAACACCAGCAGATTCAACAACAACCTCAACATTGAAAAAAACCAACACATTCATCAACAAGCTCAACTTTCAAAAATACAAAAATGTTCAAAAAATAACATGGATAACAGCAACAATTTCAATAACAACCTCAACATTGAAAAACACCAACAACATTTAACAACAACCTCAACAATTAAAAACAACAAAAAATTCAACAAAAACCTCAATATTGAAAATCACCAACAAATGCAACAACAACCTCAACATTTAAAAGAGAAAAAGTTCATTAAAAACATTGATAACACCAACAAATTCAACAATAACCACAATATTGAAAGAGACTAACAAATTCAACACCAACCTCAATATTGAAAGTCACCAACAAATTCATCAACAACCTCAATCTTAAAAGACAACAACAAATTCAACAACAACCTCAATATTGAAAGACACCAACAACTTCAACAACACTTTCAATATTGAAAGACACCAACAAATTCAACAACAATCTCAACCTTTAAAAGTACAAAAAAGTTCAAAAAAGATATTTGATAACGCCAAATAATTCAACAACAACCTCAATATTGATAATCACCAACAAATTCAACAACCTCAATATTGAAAAACACCAACAAATTCAACAACAACCTTAACTTTTCAAAATACAAAAAAGTTCAACAAAAGACATTGGTATCACGAGCAAATTCAACAACAACCTCAACAATGAAAAACAAAAACAAATTCAACAATAACCCCAATATTGAAAGACACCAACAAATTCAAGAACAAACTCAATATTGAAAATCATCAACAAATTCAACAACATCAACATTGAATAACAGCAACAAATTCAACAACAAACTCAACACTGAAAAAGACCATCAAATTCATCAACAAGCTGAACTTTTAAAAGAAGAGAAAAAGTTCAAAAAATAACATTGATAACACCAACAAATTCAACAATAACCTCAATATTGAAAGACAGGAACAAATTTAACAACAAGCTCAATATTGAAATTCAACAACAAATTCAACAACAACCTCAATATTGAAAGACACCAACAAATTCAACAACAAACTCAACATTGAAAAACGCCAACAAATTCAACAACAACCTCAACCTTTAAAAGTACAAAAAAGTTCAAAAAAGAGCTTTGATTACACCAAAAAATGCAACAACAACCTCAATATTGAAAATCACCAACAAATTCCACAACCTCAACGTTGAAAAACACCAACAAATTCAACAACAACTTTAACTATTACAAATACAAAAAGTTTAGCAAAATACATTGATAACACCAACAAACTCAACAACAACGTCAACAATGAAGAACACCAACAAATTTAACAACAACTTCAATATTGAAAGACACCAACAAATTCAACAACTACCTAAACATTGAAAAACACCAACAACTTCAGCAACCTCAACAATGAAAAACACCAAAAAATTCAACAACATCAACATTGCAAAACACAAACAAATTCAACAACAACCTCAACACTGAACAACACCAACAAATTCAACAACAAGATCAATTTTCAAAAATACAAAAAAGTTCAAAAAATAACATGGATAACACAAACAAATTGAAAAACAACCTCAACATTGAAAAACACCAACAAATTTATCAACAACCTCAACTTTTAAAAGAAGAGAAAAAGTTAAAAAAAAACATTGATAACACCAACAAATTCAACGACCTCAATATTGAAAGACACCAACAATTTCAACAACAACCTCAATATTGAAAGTCACCAACAAATTCAACAACAACCTCAATATTGAAAGACACCAACAACTTCAACAACCTTAACATTGAAAATCACCAACAACTTCAACAACCTCAACATTGAAAATCACCAAAAAATTCAACAACATCAACAAATTCAACAACAAACTCAACATTGAAAATCACCATAAATTCAACAACAACCTCAACTTTTAAAAGAAGAGAAAAAGTTCAAAAAAAAACATTGATAACACCAAGAAATTCAACAACAACCTCAATATTGAAAAACGCCAACAAATTCAACAACAAGCTCAACATTGAAAAACGCCAACAAATTCAACAACAACCTCAACTTTTAAAAGTACAAAAAGTTCAAAAAAGAACTTTGATAACTCCAAAAAATTCAACAACAACCTCAATATTGAAAATCACCAAAAAATTCAACAACTTCAACATTGAAAAGCACCAACAAATTCAACAAAAACCTTAACTTTTAAAAATACAAAAAAGACCAACAAAAGACATTGATAACACCAACGAATTCAAGAATAACCTCAATATTGAAACACAGGAACAAATTCAACAACAACCTCAATATTGAAAGTCAACAACAAATTCAACAACAAACTCAACATTGAAAAAAACCAACAAATTCAACAACAATCTCAACATTGAAAAACACCAAAAACTTCAACAACCTTAATATTGAAAGACACCAACAAATTCAACAACCTCAACATTGAAAAACGCCAACAAATTCAACAACAACCTCAAACTTTAAAAGTATAAAAAGTTCAAAAAAGTACTTAGATAACACAAAAAATGCAACAACAACCTCAATATTTAAAATCACCAACAAATTCAACAACCTCAACATTGAAAAACAACATCAAATTCAACAACAACCTGATCTTTTAAAAATACAAAATAGTTTAACAAAAGACATTGATAACACCAACAAATTCAACAACCTCAACAATGAAAAACACCAACAAATTCAACAAAAACCTCAATATTGAAATACACCAACAAATTCAACAACTACCTCAACATTGAAAAACACCAACAACTTCAACAACCTCAACAATGAAAAACACCAAAAAATTCAACAACAACCGCAAGATTCAAAAATATAAACAAATTCAACACCAACCTCAACATTGAAAAATACAAAAAAGTTCAAAAAATAACGTTGATAACACCAATAAATTCAACAACAAACTCAATATTGAAAAACATCAACAAATTCAACAAAAAGCTCAACTTTCAAAAATATAAAAAAGTTCAAAAACTAACATGGATAACACCAACAAGTTCAAAAACAACCTCAACATTGAAAAACACCAAGAAATATAACAACAACCTCAACAATTAAAAACAACAATAAATTCAACAACCTCAGCGTTGTAAAACACCAACAAATTCAACAACAACCTTAACTTTTAAAAATACAAAAAGGTTCAACAAAAGACATTGATATCACCAACAAATTCAACAAAAACCTCAACAATAAACAACAACAACAAATTCAACAACAACCTCAATATTGAAAGACACCAACAAATTCAAGAACAAACTCTATATTGAAAATTATCAACAAATTCAACAACATCAACATTGAAAAACAGCAACAAATTCAATAACAAACTCAACATCGAAAAGGACCATCAAATTCATCAACAAGCTGAACTTTTAAAAGAAGTGAAAAAGTTCAAAAAATAACATTGATAACACCAGCAAATTCAACAATAACCTCAATATTGAAAGACAGGAACAAATTTAACAACAAACTCAATATTGAAATTCAACAACAAATTCAACAACAACCTCAATATTGAAAGACACCAACAAATTCAACAACAAACTCAACATTGAAAAACACCAACAAATTCAACAACAACCTCAACCTTTAAAAGTACAAAAAAGTTCAAAAAAGAACTTTGATAACACCAAAAAATTCAACAACAACCTCAATATTGAAAATCACCAACAAATTCTACAACGTCAACATTGAAAAACACCAACAACTTCAGCATCCTCAACAATGAAAAACACCTAAATATTCAACAACATCCGCAACATTCACAAATATAAAGAAATTCAACACCAACCTCAACATTGAAAAATACAAAAAAGTTCAAAAAATAACGTTGATAACACCAATAAATTCAACAACAAACTCAATATTGAAAATCACCAACAAATTCGACGTCAACATTGAAAAACACCAACAAATTCATCAACAAGCTCAACTTTCAAAAACGCAAAAAAGTTCAAAAAATAACATTGATAACAGCAACAAATTCAACAACAACGTCAACATTGAAAATCACTAACAAATTCAACAAGGTCAGCTTTCAAAAATACAAAAAGTTCAAAAATTAACATAGATAATGCCAACAAATTTTAAAAATATCTTAACATTGAGATACACCAACAAATTTAACAACAACCTCAACAATTAAAATCAATAAAAAATTCAGCAAAAACATCAATATTGAAAGTCAACAACAAATTCAACAACATCATCATTGCAAAAAACCAACAAATTCAACAACAACCTCAACATTTAAAAACACCAACAAATTCAAAAACAAGCTCAACATTGAAAAACGCCAACAAAGTCAACAACAAGCTCAACATTGAAAAACGCCAACAAATTCAACAACAACCTCAACTTTTAAAAGTACAAAAAGTTCAAAAAAGAACTTTGATAACTCCAAAAAATTCAACAACAACCTCAATATTGAAAATCACCAACAGATTCAACATCAACATTGAAAAACACCAACAAATTCAACAACAAGCTCAATTATCAAAAATACAAAAAAGTTCAAAAAATAACATGGATAACACCAACAAATTGAAAAACAACCTAAACATTGAAAAGCACCAACAAATTTATCAACAACCTCAACAATTAAAAACAACAAAAAATTCAACAAAAACCTCAATATTGAAAGTCACCTACAAATTCAACCTCAACATTGAAAAAGACCAACAACTTCAACAACCTCAACAATGAAAAACACCAAAAAATTCAACAACAACCTCAACATTGAAAAATACAAAAAAGTTCAAAAAATAACGATGATAACACCAACAAATTCAACAAGAAACTCAATGTTAAAAATCACCAACAAATTCAACAACATCAACATTGAAAAACACAAACAAATTCAACAACAACCTCAACACTGAAAAACACCAACAAATTCAACAACAAGCTCAATTTTCAAAAATACAAAAAAGTTCAAAAAATAACATGGATAACACCAACAAATTGAAAAACAACCTCAACATTGAAAAACACCAACAAATTTATCAACAACCTCAACTTTTAAAAGAAGAGAAAAAGTTCACAAAAAACATTGATAACACCAACAAATTCATCGACCTCAATATTGAAAGTCACCAACAAATTCAACAACAACTTCAATATTGAAAGAAACCAACAAATTCAACAACAACCTCTACATTGTAAAATGCCAACAAATACAACAACAACCTAAATATTGAAAATCACCAACAAATTCAACAATATCAACATTGAAAAACACCAACAAATTCAACTACAACTTCAACTTTGAATAATACAAAAAAGTTCAAAAAATAACATTGATAACAGTAACAAATTCAACAACGACCTGAACATTGAAAAACACCAACAAATTCAACCAGAACCTCAAAATTAAAAAATACCAACAAATTCAGCAGCAACCTCAACATTGAAAAATATGAGCAAATTCAACTACCTCAGCATTGAAAAATACAAAAAAGTCCAAAAAATAACATTGATAACACCTACAAATTCAACAACAACCTCAATATTGAAAATCACCAACAAATTCAACAACAACCTCAACATTGAAAAACACCAAAAAATTCAACATCAACCACAACATTGAAAAATGCAAAGAAGTTCAAAAAATAACATTGATAACACAAACAAATTCAACAACAACCTCAACTTTTAAAAATACAAACACGTTCAACAAAAGACATTGATAAAACCAAGTAATTCAACAACAACCTCAACAATAAAAACACCAAAAAATTTAACAACAACCTCAACATTGAGAAACAATAATAAATTCAACAACAACCTCAACATTGCAAAAACACGAACAAATTCAACAAAAAGCTCAACTTTCAAAAATAGAAAAAAAGTTTAAAAAGAACATTTATAACACAAACAAATTCAACAACAACCTCTATATTAAAACTCACCAACAAATTCAACAACAACATCAACTTTTAAAAATACAAAAAAGTTCAACAAAAACATTGATAACACCAACAAATTTAACAAAAACCTCAACAATGAAAAACACCAACAAATTCAACAACAACCTCAACATTGAAAAACAGCAAGAAATTCAACAACAACCTCAAAAATGAAAAACGCCAACAAATTCAACAACAACCTCAACATTTAAAACTAACAAAAAGTTCAAAAAAGATCATTGATAAAACCAACAAATTCAACAACAACCTGTATATTGAAAGTCACAAACAAATTCAACAACAACCTCAACATTGAAAAACACCAACAAATTCAACAACAACATCAACTTTTAAAAGAAGAGAAAAAGTTCAAAAAAAACATTGATAACACCAACAAATTCAACAACAACCACAACATTGAAAAACACCAACAAATTTAACAACAACGTCAACAATGATAAACACCAAAAAATTTAACAAAAAACTCAACATTGAAGAACAACAACAAATTCAACAACAACCTCAACCTTTAAAAGTACAAAACAGTTCAAAAAATAACGTTGATAATACCAACAAATTCAACAACAGCCTCAATATTGAAAATCACCAACAAATTCAACAACCTCAACATTGAAAAACACCTACAAATTCAACAACAACATCAACATTGAATAACACCTACAAATTCAACAACAACCTCAACATTGAAAAACACCAGAAAATTCAACAACAACCTCAACATTGTAAAATACAAAAAAGTTCAAAAAATAAAGTTGATAACACCAACAAATTCAACAACAAACTCAAAATTGAAAATCACAATAAATTCAACAACATCAACATTGAAAAACACCAACAAATTCAATAACAACCTCAACATTGAAAAAAACCAACACATTCATCAACAAGCTCAACTTTCAAAAATACAAAAATGTTCAAAAAATAACATGGATAACAGCAACAAATTCAATAACAACCTCAACATTGAAAAACACCAAAAACATTTAAAAACAACCTCAAAAATTAAAAACAACAAAAAATTCAACAAAAACCTCAATGTTGAAAATCACCAACAATTTCAACAACAACCTCAACATTTAAAAGAGAAAAAGTTCAAAAAAAACATTGATAACACCAACAAATTCAACAATAACCAAATATTGAAAGATACCAACAAATTCAACAGTAACCACAATATTGAAAGACACCAACAAATTCAACAACAACCTCAATATTGAAAGTCACCAACTAATTCATCAACAACCTCAATATTGAAAGACACCAACAAATTCAACAACAACCTCAATATTGAAAGACACCATCAACTTCAACAACAACCTCAACATTGAAAAACGCCAACAAATTCAACAACAATCTCAATATTGAAAATCACCAACAAACTCAACAACCTCAACATTGAAAAACACCAACAAATTCAACAACAACCTTAACTTTTAAAAATACAAAAAAGTTCAACAAAAGACATTGATATCACCAACAAATTCAACAACAACCTCAACAATGAAAAACAACAACAAATTCAACAACAACCTCAATATTGAAAGAAAACAACAAATTCAAGAACAAACTCAACATTGAAAATCATCAACAAATTCAACAACATCAACATTGAAAAACAGCAACAAATTCAACAACAAACTCAACATTGAAAAAGACCAACAAATTCATCAACAATCTGAACTTTTAAAAGAAGAGAAAAAGTTCAAAAAATAACATTGATAACACCAACAAATTCAACAATAACTTCAATATTAAAAGACAGGAACCAATTTAACAACAAACTCAATATTGAAATTCAACAACAAATTCAACAACAACCTCAATATTGAAAGACATCAACAAATTCAACAACAAACTCAACATTGAAAAACACCAACAAGTTCAACAACAATCTTAACATTGAAAAAAACACCAACAACTTCAACAACCTTAATATTGAAAGACACCAACAAATTCAACAACAACCTCAACATTGAAAAACGCCAACAAATTCAACAACAACCTCAACCTTTAAAAGTACAAAAAATTTCAAAGAAGAACTTTGATAACACCAAAAAATTCAAGAACAACCTCAATATTGAAAATCACCAACAAATTCCACAACCTCAACATTGGAAAACAACCACAAATTCAACAACAACCTTAACTTTTAGAAATACAAAAAAGTTTAACAAAAGACATTGATAACACCAACAAACTCAACAACAACGTCAACAATGAAGAACACCAACAAGTTTAACAACAACCTCAATATTGAAAGACTCCAACAAATTCAACAGCTACCTCAACATTGAAAAACACCAACAACTTCAGCAACCTCAACAATGAAAAACACCAAAAAATTCAACAACAACTGCAACATTGAAAAATACAAAAAAGTTCAAAAAATAACGTTGATAACACCAATAAATTCAAGAACAAACTCAATATTGAAAATCACAAACAAATTCAACAGCAACATTGAAAAACACCAACAAATTCAAGAACGTCAACATTGAATAAAACCAACAAATTCATCAACAAGCTCAACTTTCAAAAATACAAAAAAGTTCAAAAAATAACATTGATAACACCAACAAATTCAGCAACAACGTCAACATTGAAAATCACTAACAAATTCAACAACAAGCTCAGCTTTCAAAAATACAAAAAGTTCAAAAAATAACATAGATAATGCCAACAAATTCAAAAACAATCTTAACATTGAGATATACCAACAAATTTAAGAACAACCTCAACAATTAAAATCAACAAAAAATTCCGCAAAAACATCAATATTGAAAATCACCAACAAATTCAACAACATCATCATTGCAAAAAGCCAACAAATTCAACAACAACCTCAACATTTAAAAACAACAACAAATTAAACAATAAGCTCAACATTGAAAAACGCCAACAAATTCAACAAGAACCTCACCCTTGAAAAGTGCAAAAATGTTCAAAAAAGAACTCTCATAACACCAAAAAATTCAAGAACAACCTCAATATGGAAAATCACCAACAAATTCAATAACCCCAGCATTAAAAAACACCTACAAATTCAACAACAACCTCAACATTGAATAACACCTAGAAATTCAACTACAACCTCAACATTGAAAAACACCAGAAAATTCAACAACAACCTCAACATTGTAAAATGCAAAAAAGTTCAAAAAATAAAGTTGATAACACCAACAAATTCAACAACAAACTCAATATTGAAAATCAACATAAATTCAACAACATCAACATTGAAAGACACCAACAAATTCAACAACAACCTCAACATTGAAAAAAACCAACACATTCATCAACTAGCTCAACTTTCAAAAATACAAAAATGTTCAAAAAATAACATGGATAACAGCAACAAATTCAATAACAACCTCAACATTGAAAAACACCAACAACATTTAACAACAACCTAAACAATTAAAAACAACAAAAAATTCAACAAAAACCGCAATATTGAAAATCACCAACAATTTCAACAACAACCTCAACATTTACAAGAGAAAAAGTTCAAAATAAACATTGATAACATCAAAAGATTTAACAATAACCACAATATTGAAAGACACCAATAAATTCAACAACAACCTCAATATTGAAAGTCACCAACAAATTCAAAAAAAACATCAACATTGAAAAACACCAGCAAATTCAACAACAACCTCAATATTGAAAGACACCAACAAATTCAACATCAACCTCAACATTGAAAATCACCCAACAAATTCAACAACTTCAATATTGAAAATCACCAACAAATTCAACAACAAAATCAACAATTAAAAACAATGAAAAATTCAACAACAACCTCAACATTGAAAAACACCAACAAATTCAACCACAACCACAACCTTGAAAAAAGCCACCAAAATCAACAACAAACTAAGCTTTTAAACATACAAACAACTTCAACAAAAAAAGATTGATAACACCAACAATTTCAACAAAAAATTCAATATTGGAAATAACCGACAAATTCAACAACAACCGCAATATTGAAAATCAGCAACAAATTCAACAACATCCTCAACATTGAAAAACACCAATAAATTCAACAACAACCTCAACATTGAAAAACACCAACCAATTCAACAACAAACTCAGCTTTTAAAATTACAAACAACTTCAACAAAAAAAGATTGATAACAGCAACAAATTTAACAAAATCTCAATATTGAAAATCACCAACAATTTCAACAACAAACTCAACATTGAAAATCATCAATAAATTCAACAACAACCACAACATTCAAAAACACCAACATATTCAACAAGAAGCTCAACTTTCAAAAATACAAAAAAGCTCAAAAAAGAACATTGATAACAACAACAAATTCAACAACAACCTCAATATTCAATGACACCAACAAATTCAACAACAACTTCAACATTGAAAAACACCAACAAATTCAACAACAACCTCAACATTGAAAAACACCAACACCGTCAACAACCTCAACAATGAAAAACACCAAAAAATTCAAATACAACCTCAACATTGAAAAATACAAAAAAGTTCAAAAAATGACATTAATAACACCAACAAATTCAACAACAAACTCAATATTGAAAATCAGCAAAAAATTCAACAAAATCAACGTTGAAAAACACCAACAAATTCAACAACAACCTCAACATTGAAAAACACCAATAATTTCAACAACAACCTCAACATTGAAAAACACCAGCAAATTCAACAACAACCTCAACATTGAACAAAACCAACAAACCAACCTCAACTTTCAAAACTATAATAAATGTTCAAAAAATAACATCGATAACAGCAACAAATTCAAGAAAAACCTCAACATTGAAGACACCAACAACTTCATCTAAAACATCAACAATGAAAAACAACAACAAATTCAACAACAACCTCAACATTCAAAAATACCAACAAATTCAACAACAACCTCAACAATGAAAAGAACCAATAAATTCAACAACCTCATCATTGAAAATCACCAACAAATTAAACAACAACCTCAACAATTAAAAACACCAAAATATGCAACAACAACCTCAACATTGAAAAACACCAACAAATTCAACCAGTACCTCAAAATTGAAAATTACAAAAAGTTCAAAAAATAACATTGAAAATAGCAACATATTCAACAACAACCTCAACATTGAAAAATAAGAACAAATTCTACAATCTCAACATTGAAAAATACAAAAAAGTCCAAAAAATAACATTGATAACACCAACAAATTCAACAACAACCACAATATAGGAAATCACCAACAAATTCAACAACAACATCAACATTGAAAAAGAACTACAAATTCAACATCAACCTCAACATTGCATAATGCAAAGAATTTCAAAAAATATCAATGATAACACCAACAAATTTAACAACCTCATACTGATAATCAAAAACAAATTCAACAACAACCTCAACATTGAAAAACGCCACCCAAATCCACAACAACTTAGCTTTTAAAATGCAAACAACTTCAACAAAAAAGGTTTGATAACACCAACAATTTCAACAAAAAACTCAATATTGGAAATAACCAACAAATTCAACAACAACCTCAACATTGAAAAACAGCAACAAATTCAACAACAACCTCAACTTTTAAAAGAAGAGAAAAAGTTCAAAAAAAACATTGATAACACCAAGAAATTCCACAATAACCTCAACATTGAAAAGCGCCAACAAATTCAACAAAAACCACAATACTGAAAGTCACCAACAAATTCAACATCAACATTGAAAAACACCAGCAAATTCAACAACAACCTCAATATTGAAAGACACCAAGAAATTCAACTACAACCTCAACATTGAAAATCACCCAACAAATTCAACAACTTCAATATTGAAAATCACCAACAAATTCAACAACAAACTCAACAATGAAAAACACCAACAAATTCAACAACAACCTCAACATTGAAAAATATCAACAACTTCAACAACCTCAAAAATGAAAAACACCAGAAAAATAAACAACCGCAACATTGAAAAATACAAAAAAGTTCAAAAAATAACATTGATAACACCAACAAATTCAACAACAACCTCAATGTTGAAAAATACAAAAAAGTTCAAAAAATAAATTCAACAACAGCATCAATAATGAAAATTAACAACAAATTCAACAACAACCTCAACATTGAAAAACGCCACCCAATTCAACAGCAAACTAAGCTTTTAAACATACAAACAACTTCAACAAAAAAAGATTGATAACACCGACAAATTCAACAACAACCTCAACATTGAAAAACACCAACAAATTCAAAAACAACCTCAACATTGAAAAACACCTACAAATTCAACATCAACCTAAATATTGAAATCACCAACAAATTCAACAACAACCTCAACATTGAAAAACACCAACAAATTCAAAAACAACCTCAACATTGAAAAACACCTACAAATTCAACATCAACCTAAATATTGAAATCACCAACAAATTCAACAACAACCTCAAAATTGAAAAACGCCAACCAATTCAACAACAAACTCAGCTTTTAAAAATACAAACAACTTCAACAAAAAAAAGATTGATAACAGCAACAAATTCAACAACAACCTCAACATTGAAAAACACCAACAAATTCAACAACAACCTCAACATTGAAAAAAACCTACAAATTCAACAACAACCTCAACATTGAAAAATAAGAACAAATTCAACAACCTCAACATTGAAAAATACAAAAAAGACCAAAAAATAACATGGATAACACCAACAAATTCAACAACAACCACAATATTGGTAATCACCAACATACTCAACAACAACATCAACATTGAAAAAGATCTACAAATTCAACATCAACCTCAACATTGCATAATGCAAAGAAGTTCAAAAAATATCAATGATAACACCAACAAATTTAACCACCTCAATATTGATTATCAAAAACAAATTCAACAACAACCTCAACATTGATAAACGCCACCCAAATCAACAACAAACTAAGCTTTTAAAATGCAAACAACTTCAACAAAAAAAGATTGATAACACCAACAATTTCAACAAAAAACTCAATATTGGAAATAACCAACAAATTCAACAACAACCTCAACATTGAAATGCACCAACAATTTCAACAACAACCTCAACATTCAAAATCACCAACAAATTCAACAACAACCTCAACTTTTAAAAGAAGAGAAAAAGTTCAAAAAAAACATTGATAACACCACCAAATTCAACAACAACCTCAACATTGAAAAACACCAACAAATTCAACAAAAACCACAATATTGAAAGTCACCAACAAATTCAACAACAACATCAACATTGAAAAACACCAGCAAATTCAACAACAACCTCAATATTGAAAGACACCAAGAAATTCAACAACAACCTCAACAATGAAAAGAACCAATAAATTCAACAACCTCATCATTGAAAATCACCAACAAATTAAACAACAACCTCAACAATTAAAAACACCAAAATATACAACAACAACCTCAACATTGAAAAACACCAACAAATTCAACCAGAACCTCAAAATTGAAAATTACAAAAAGTTCAAAAAATAACATTGATAATAGCAACATATTCAACAACAACCTCAACATTGAAAAATAAGAACAAATTCTACAATCTCAACATTGAAAAATACAAAAAAGTCCAAAAAATAACATTGATAACACCAACAAATTCAACAACAACCACAATATAGGAAATCACCAACAAATTCAACAACAACATCAACATTGAAAAAGAACTACAAATTCAACATCAACCTCAACATTGCATAATGCAAAGAATTTCAAAAAATATCAATGATAACACCAACAAATTTAACAACCTCATAATGATAATCAAAAACAAATTCAACAACAACCTCAACATTGAAAAACGCCACCCAAATCCACAACAACTTAGCTTTTAAAATGCAAACAACTTCAACAAAAAAGGTTTGATAACACCAACAATTTCAACAAAAAACTCAATATTGGAAATAACCAACAAATTCAACAACAACCTCAACATTGAAAAACAGCAACAAATTCAACAACAACCTCAACTTTTAAAAGAAGAGAAAAAGTTCAAAAAAAACATTGATAACACCAAGAAATTCCACAATAACCTCAACATTGAAAAGCGCCAACAGATTCAACAAAAACCACAATACTGAAAGTCACCAACAAATTCAACACCAACATTGAAAAACACCAGCAAATTCAACAACAACCTCAATATTGAAAGACACCAAGAAATTCATCTACAGCCTCAACATTGAAAATCACCCAACAAATTCAACAACTTCAATATTGAAAATCACCAACAAATTCAACAACAAAATCAAGAATAAAAAACACCAAAAAATTCAACAACAACCGCAACATTGAAAAACACCAACAAATTCAACAACAAACTCAACAATGAAAAACACCAACAAATTCAACAACAACCTCAACATTGAAAAACATCAACAACTTCGACAACCTCAATAATGAAAAACACCAGAAAAATAAACAATCGCAACATTGAAAAATACAAAAAAGTTCAAAAAATAACATTGATAACACCAACAAATTCAACAACAACCTCAATGTTGAAAAATACAAAAAAGTTCAAAAAATAAATTCAACAA
Source organism: Cetorhinus maximus (assembly GCF_964194155.1). Lineage (NCBI taxonomy): Eukaryota > Metazoa > Chordata > Chondrichthyes > Lamniformes > Cetorhinidae > Cetorhinus > Cetorhinus maximus. The sequence continues at coordinate 244,870 of NW_027596421.1, read as the reverse complement.
CAGCATCAATAATGAAAATTAACAACAAATTCAACAACAACCTCAACATTGAAAAACGCCACCCAATTCAACAGCAAACTAAGCTTTTAAACATACAAACAACTTCAACAAAAAAAGATTGATAACACCAACAATTTCAACAAAAAACTCAATATTGGAAATAACCAACAAATTCAACAACAACCTCAACATTGAAAAACACCAATAAATTCAACAACAACCTCAACATTGAAAAACACCAACAAATTCAACAACAAGCTCAACATTGAAAAACACCAACAAATTCAAAAACAACCTCAACATTGAAAAACACCTACAAATTCAACATCAACCTAAATATTGAAATCACCAACAAATTCAAAAACAACCTCAACATTGAAAAACACCTACAAATTCAACATCAACCTAAATATTGAAATCACCAACAAATTCAACAACAACCTCAAAATTGAAAAACGCCAACCAATTCAACAACAAACTCAGCTTTTAAAAATACAAACAACTTCAACAAAAAAAAGATTGATAACAGCAACAAATTCAACAACAACCTCAACATTGAAAAACACCAACAAATTCAACAACAACCTCAACATTGAAAAAAACCTACAAATTCAACAACAACCTCAACATTGAAAAATAAGAACAAATTCAACAACCTCAACATTGAAAAATACAAAAAAGACCAAAAAATAACATGGATAACACCAACAAATTCAACAACAACCACAATATTGGTAATCACCAACATACTCAACAACAACATCAACATTGAAAAAGATCTACAAATTCAACATCAACCTCAACATTGCATAATGCAAAGAAGTTCAAAAAATATCAATGATAACACCAACAAATTTAACCACCTCAATATTGATTATCAAAAACAAATTCAACAACAACCTCAACATTGATAAACGCCACCCAAATCAACAACAAACTAAGCTTTTAAAATGCAAACAACTTCAACAAAAAAGGTTTGATAACACCAACAATTTCAACAAAAAACTCAATATTGGAAATAACCAACAAATTCAACAACAACCTCAACATTGAAAAACAGCAACAAATTCAACAACAACCTCAACATTCAAAATCACCAACAAATTCAACAACATCCATATTGAAAATTACCAAAAAATTCAACAACAACCTCAACATTGAAAAACACCAACAAATTCAACAACAACCTCAACTTTTAAAAGAAGAGAAAAAGTTCAAAAAAAACATTGATAACACCACCAAATTCAACAACAACCTCAACATTGATAAACACCAACAAATTCAACAAAAACCACAATATTGAAAGTCACCAACAAATTCAACAACAACATCAACATTGAAAAACACCAGCAAATTCAACAACAACCTCAATATTGAAAGACACCAAGAAATTCAACAACAACCTCAACAATGAAAAGAACCAATAAATTCAACAACCTCATCATTGAAAATCACCAACAAATTAAACAACAACCTCAACAATTAAAAACACCAAAATATACAACAACAACCTCAACATTGAAAAACACCAACAAATTCAACCAGAACCTCAAAATTGAAAATTACAAAAAGTTCAAAAAATAACATTGATAATAGCAACATATTCAACAACGACCTCAACATTGAAAAATAAGAACAAATTCTACAATCTCAACATTGAAAAATACAAAAAGGTCCAAAAAATAACATTGATAACACCAACAAATTCAACAACAACCACAATATAGGAAATCACCAACAAATTCAACATCAACCTCAACATTGCATAATGCAAAGAATTTCAAAAAATATCAATGATAACACCAACAAATTTAACAACCTCATACTGATAATCAAAAACAAATTCAACAACAACCTCAACATTGAAAAACGCCACCCAAATCCACAACAACTTAGCTTTTAAAATGCAAACAACTTCAACAAAAAAGGTTTGATAACACCAACAATTTCAACAAAAAACTCAATATTGGAAATAACCAACAAATTCAACAACAACCTCAACATTGAAAAACAGCAACAAATTCAACAACAACCTCAACTTTTAAAAGAAGAGAAAAAGTTCAAAAAAAACATTGATAACACCAAGAAATTCCACAATAACCTCAACATTGAAAAGCGCCAACAAATTCAACAAAAACCACAATACTGAAAGTCACCAACAAATTCAACATCAACATTGAAAAACACCAGCAAATTCAACAACAACCTCAATATTGAAAGACACCAAGAAATTCAACTACAACCTCAACATTGAAAATCACCCAACAAATTCAACAACTTCAATATTGAAAATCACCAACAAATTCAACAACAAAATCAAGAATAAAAAACACCAAAAAATTCAACAACAACCGCAACATTGAAAAACACCAACAAATTCAACAACAAACTCAACAATGAAAAACACCAACAAATTCAACAACAACCTCAACATTGAAAAACATCAACAACTTCAACAACCTCAAAAATGAAAAACACCAGAAAAATAAACAACCGCAACATTGAAAAATACAAAAAAGTTCAAAAAATAACATTGATAACACCAACAAATTCAACAACAACCTCAACGTTGAAAAATACAAAAAAGTTCAAAAAATAAATTCAACAACAGCATCAATAATGAAAATTAACAACAAATTCAACAACAACCTCAACATTGAAAAACACCACCCAATTCAACAGCAAACTAAGCTTTTAAACATACAAACAACTTCAACAAAAAAAGATTGATAACACCGACAAATTCAACAACAACCTCAACATTGAAAAACACCAACAAATTCAACAACAACCTCAAATTTTAAAAGAAGAGAAAAAGTTCAAAAAAAAACATTGATAACACCAACAAATTCAACTACAACCTCAACAATGAAAAACACAAAAAAATTCAACAACAAGCTAAATATTGAAAGACATCAACAAATTCAACAACAACCTCAACATTCAAAATCACCAACAAATTCAACAACATCAATATTGAAAATTACCAAAAATTTCAACGTTAACCTCAACATTGTAAAACGCCAACAAATTCAACATCAAACTCAATATTGATAATAACCAACAAATTCAACAACAACCTCAACATTGAAAAACACCAACAAATTCATCAACAACCTCAACTTTTAAAAGAAGATAAAAAGTTCAGAAAAAACATTGATAATACCACCAAATTCAACAACAACCTCAACATTGAAAAACTCCAATAAATTCAACAACAACCTCAATATTGAAAGTCACCAACAAATTCAAAAACAACATCAACATTGAAAAACACCAGCAAATTCAACAACAACCTCAATATTGAAAGACACCAACAAATTCAACAACAACCTCAACATTGATAATCACCCAACAAATTCAACAATTTCAATATTGAAGGTCACCAACAAATTCAACAACAAAATCAACAATTAAAAACACCGAAAAATTCAACAACTACTGCAACATTGAAAAACACCAACAAATACAACCACAACCACAACATTGAAAAACACCACCCAAATCAACAACAAACTAAGCTTTTAAAAATACAAACAACTTCAACAAAAAAAGATTGATAACACCAACAATTTCAACAAAAAACTCAATATTGGAAATAACCAACAAATTCAACAACAACCTCAATATTGAAAATCACCAACAAATTCAAGAACAACCTCAACATTGAAAAACACCAACAAATTCAACAACAAGCTCAACATTGAAAAACACCAACAAATTCAAAAACAACCTCAACATTGAAAAACACCTACAAATTCAACATCAACCTAAATATTGAAATCACCAACAATTTCAAAAACAACCTCAACATTGAAAAACACCTACAAATTCAACATCAACCTAAATATTGAAATCACCAACAAATTCAACAACAACCTCAAAATTGAAAAACGCCAACCAATTCAACAACAAACTCAGCTTTTAAAAATACAAACAACTTCAACAAAAAAAAGATTGATAACAGCAACAAATTCAACAACAACCTCAACATTGAAAAACACCAACAAATTCAACAACAAGCTCAACATTGAAAAACACCAACAAATTGAAAAACAACCTCAACATTGAAAAACACCTACAAATTCAACATCAACCTAAATATTGAAATCACCAACAAATTCAAAAACAACCTCAACATTGAAAAACACCTACAAATTCAACATCAACCTAAATATTGAAATCACCAACAAATTCAACAACAACCTCAAAATTGAAAAACGCCAACCAATTCAACAACAAACTCAGCTTTTAAAAATACAAACAACTTCAACAAAAAAAAGATTGATAACAGCAACAAATTCAACAACAACCTCAACATTGAAAAACACCAACAAATTCAACAACAACCTCAACATTGAAAAAAACCTACAAATTCAACAACAACCTCAACATTGAAAAATAAGAACAAATTCAACAACCTCAACATTGAAAAATACAAAAAAGACCAAAAAATAACATGGATAACACCAACAAATTCAACAACAACCACAATATTGGTAATCACCAACATACTCAACAACAACATCAACATTGAAAAAGATCTACAAATTCAACATCAACCTCAACATTGCATAATGCAAAGAAGTTCAAAAAATATCAATGATAACACCAACAAATTTAACCACCTCAATATTGATTATCAAAAACAAATTCAACAACAACCTCAACATTGATAAACGCCACCCAAATCAACAACAAACTAAGCTTTTAAAATGCAAACAACTTCAACAAAAAAAGATTGATAACACCAACAATTTCAACAAAAAACTCAATATTGGAAATAACCAACAAATTCAACAACAACCTCAACATTGAAATGCACCAACAATTTCAACAACAACCTCAACATTCAAAATCACCAACAAATTCAACAACATCCATATTGAAAATTACCAAAAAATTCAACAACAACCTCAACATTGAAAAACACCAACAAATTCAACAACAACCTCAACTTTTAAAAGAAGAGAAAAAGTTCAAAAAAAACATTGATAACACCACCAAATTCAACAACAACCTCAACATTGAAAAACACCAACAAATTCAACAAAAACCACAATATTGAAAGTCACCAACAAATTCAACAACAACATCAACATTGAAAAACACCAGCAAATTCAACAACAACCTCAATATTGAAAGACACCAAGAAATTCAACAACAACCTCAACAATGAAAAGAACCAATAAATTCAACAACCTCATCATTGAAAATCACCAACAAATTAAACAACAACCTCAACAATTAAAAACACCAAAATATACAACAACAACCTCAACATTGAAAAACACCAACAAATTCAACCAGAACCTCAAAATTGAAAATTACAAAAAGTTCAAAAAATAACATTGATAATAGCAACATATTCAACAACAACCTCAACATTGAAAAATAAGAACAAATTCTACAATCTCAACATTGAAAAATACAAAAAAGTCCAAAAAATAACATTGATAACACCAACAAATTCAACAACAACCACAATATAGGAAATCACCAACAAATTCAACAACAACATCAACATTGAATAAGAACTACAAATTCAACATCAACCTCAACATTGCATAATGCAAAGAATTTCAAAAAATATCAATGATAACACCAACAAATTTAACAACCTCATACTGATAATCAAAAACAAATTCAACAACAACCTCAACATTGAAAAACGCCACCCAAATCCACAACAACTTAGCTTTTAAAATGCAAACAACTTCAACAAAAAAGGTTTGATAACACCAACAATTTCAACAAAAAACTCAATATTGGAAATAACCAACAAATTCAACAACAACCTCAACATTGAAAAACAGCAACAAATTCAACAACAACCTCAACTTTTAAAAGAAGAGAAAAAGTTCAAAAAAAACATTGATAACACCAAGAAATTCCACAATAACCTCAACATTGAAAAGCGCCAACAAATTCAACAAAAACCACAATACTGAAAGTCACCAACAAATTCAACATCAACATTGAAAAACACCAGCAAATTCAACAACAACCTCAATATTGAAAGACACCAAGAAATTCAACTACAACCTCAACATTGAAAATCACCCAACAAATTCAACAACTTCAATATTGAAAATCACCAACAAATTCAACAACAAAATCAAGAATAAAAAACACCAAAAAATTCAACAACAACCGCAACATTGAAAAACACCAACAAATTCAACAACAAACTCAACAATGAAAAACACCAACAAATTCAACAACAACCTCAACATTGAAAAACATCAACAACTTCAACAACCTCAAAAATGAAAAACACCAGAAAAATAAACAACCGCAACATTGAAAAATACAAAAAAGTTCAAAAAATAACATTGATAACACCAACAAATTCAACAACAACCTCAACATTGAAAAACACCACCCAATTCAACAGCAAACTAAGCTTTTAAACATACAAACAACTTCAACAAAAAAAGATTGATAACACCGACAAATTCAACAACAACCTCAACATTGAAAAACACCAACAAATTCAACAACAACCTCAAATTTTAAAAGAAGAGAAAAAGTTCAAAAAAAAACATTGATTACACCAACAAATTCAACTACAACCTCAACAATGAAAAACACAAAAAAATTCAACAACAAGCTAAATATTGAAAGACATCAACAAATTCAACAACAACCTCAACATTCAAAATCACCAACAAATTCAACAACATCAATATTGAAAATTACCAAAAATTTCAACATTAACCTCAACATTGTAAAACGCCAACAAATTCAACATCAAACTCAATATTGATAATAACCAACAAATTCAACAACAACCTCAACATTGAAAAACACCAACAAATTCATCAACAACCTCAACTTTTAAAAGAAGATAAAAAGTTCAGAAAAAACATTGATAATACCACCAAATTCAACAACAACCTCAACATTGAAAAACTCCAATAAATTCAACAACAACCTCAATATTGAAAGTCACCAACAAATTCAAAAACAACATCAACATTGAAAAACACCAGCAAATTCAACAACAACCTCAATATTGAAAGACACCAACAAATTCAACAACAACCTCAACATTGATAATCACCCAACAAATTCAACAACTTCAATATTGAAGGTCACCAACAAATTCAACAACAAAATCAACAATTAAAAACACCGAAAAATTCAACAACTACTGCAACATTGAAAAACACCAACAAATACAACCACAACCACAACATTGAAAAACGCCACCCAAATCAACAACAAACTAAGCTTTTAAAAATACAAACAACTTCAACAAAAAAAGATTGATAACACCAACAATTTCAACAAAAAACTCAATATTGGAAATAACCAACAAATTCAACAACAACCTCAACATTGAAAAACACCAATAAATTCAACAACAACCTCAACATTGAAAAACACCAACAAATTCAACAACAAGCTCAACATTGAAAAACACCAACAAATTCAAAAACAACCTCAACATTGAAAAACACCTACAAATTCAACATCAACCTAAATATTGAAATCACCAACAAATTCAAAAACAACCTCAACATTGAAAAACACCTACAAATTCAACATCAACCTAAATATTGAAATCACCAACAAATTCAACAACAACCTCAAAATTGAAAAACGCCAACCAATTCAACAACAAACTCAGCTTTTAAAAATACAAACAACTTCAACAAAAAAAAGATTGATAACAGCAACAAATTCAACAACAACCTCAACATTGAAAAACACCAACAAATTCAACAACAACCTCAACATTGAAAAAAACCTACAAATTCAACAACAACCTCAACATTGAAAAATAAGAACAAATTCAACAACCTCAACATTGAAAAATACAAAAAAGACCAAAAAATAACATGGATAACACCAACAAATTCAACAACAACCACAATATTGGTAATCACCAACATACTCAACAACAACATCAACATTGAAAAAGATCTACAAATTCAACATCAACCTCAACATTGCATAATGCAAAGAAGTTCAAAAAATATCAACGATAACACCAACAAATTTAACCACCTCAATATTGATTATCAAAAACAAATTCAACAACAACCTCAACATTGATAAACGCCACCCAAATCAACAACAAACTAAGCTTTTAAAATGCAAACAACCTCAACAAAAAAAGATTGATAACACCAACAATTTCAACAAAAAACTCAATATTGGAAATAACCAACAAATTCAACAACAACCTCAACATTGAAATGCACCAACAATTTCAACAACAACCTCAACATTCAATATCACCAACAAATTCAACAACATCCATATTGAAAATTACCAAAAAATTCAACAACAACCTCAACATTGAAAAACACCAACAAATTCAACAACAACCTCAACTTTTAAAAGAAGAGAAAACGTTCAAAAAAAACATTGATAACAGCACCAAATTCAACAACAACCTCAACATTGAAAAACACCAACAAATTCAACAACAACCTCAATATTGAAAGTCACCAACAAATTCAAAAACAACATCAACATTGAAAAACACCAGCAAATTCAACAACAACCTCAATATTGAAAGACACCAACAAATTCAACAACAACCTCAACATTGATAATCACCCAACAAATTCAACAACTTCAATATTGAAGGTCACCAACAAATTCAACAACAAAATCAACAATTAAAAACACCGAAAAATTCAACAACTACTGCAACATTGAAAAACACCAACAAATACAACCACAACCACAACATTGAAAAACGCCACCCAAATCAACAACAAACTAAGCTTTTAAAATCCAAACAACTTCAACAAAAAAAGATTGATAACACCAACAATTTCAACAAAAAACTCAATATTGGAAATAACCAACAAATTCAACAACAACCTCAACATTGAAATGCACCAACAATTTCAACAACAACCTCAACATTCAAAATCACCAACAAATTCAACAACATCCATATTGAAAATTACCAAAAAATTCAACAACAACCTCAACATTGAAAAACACCAACAAATTCAACAACAACCTCAACTTTTAAAAGAAGAGAAAACGTTCAAAAAAAACATTGATAACAGCACCAAATTCAACAACAACCTCAACATTGAAAAACACCAACAAATTCAACAACAACCTCAATATTGAAAGTCACCAACAAATTCAAAAACAACATCAACATTGAAAAACACCAGCAAATTCAACAACAACCTCAATATTGAAAGACACCAACAAATTCAACAACAACCTCAACATTGATAATCACCCAACAAATTCAACAACTTCAATATTGAAGGTCACCAACAAATTCAACAACAAAATCAACAATTAAAAACACCGAAAAATTCAACAACTACTGCAACATTGAAAAACACCAACAAATACAACCACAACCACAACATTGAAAAACGCCACCCAAATCAACAACAAACTAAGCTTTTAAAATCCAAACAACTTCAACAAAAAAAGATTGATAACACCAACAATTTCAACAAAAAACTCAATATTGGAAATAACCAACAAATTCAACAACAACCTCAACATTGAAATGCACCAACAATTTCAACAACAACATCAACATTGAAAAACACCAACAAATTCAACAACAAAATCAACAATTAAAAACACCGAAAAATTCAACAACTACCGCAACATTGAAAAACACCAACAAATTCAACCACAACCACAACATTGAAAAACGCCACCCAAATCAACAACAAACTAAGCTTTTAAAAATACAAACAACTTACACAAAAAAAGATTGATAACAACAACAATTTCAACAAAAAACTCAATATTGGAAATAACCAACAAATTCAACAAAAACCTCAATATTGAAAATCACCAACAAATTCAACAACAACATCAACATTGAAAAACACCAGCAAATTCAACAACAACCTCAACATTGAAAAACACCAACAAATTCAACAAAAACCACAATATTGAAAGTCACCAACAAATTCAACAACAACCTCAACATTGAAAAACACCAGCAAATTCAACAACAACCTCAACATTGAAAGTCACCAACAAATTCAACAACAACATCAACATTGAAAAACACCAGCAAATTCAACAACAACCTCAACATTGAAAAACACCAACAAATTCAACAAAAACCACAATATTGAAAGTCACCAACAAATTCAACAACAACATCAACATTGAAAAACAACAGCAAATTCAACAACAACCTCAATATTGAAAGACACCAAGAAATTCAACAACAACCTCAACAATGAAAAGAACCAATAAATTCAACAACCTCATCATTGAAAATCACCAACAAATTAAACAACAACCTCAACAATTAAAAACACCAAAATATGCAACAACAACCTCAACATTGAAAAACACCAACAAATTCAACCAGAACCTCAAAATTGAAAATTACAAAAAGTTCAAAAAATAACAGTGATAATAGCAACATATTCAACAACAACCTCAACATTGAAAAATAAGAACAAATTCTACAATCTCAGCATTGAAAAATACAAAAAAGTCCAAAAAATAACATTGATAACACCAACAAATTCAACAACAACCACAATATAGGAAATCACCAACAAATTCAACAACAACATCAACATTGAAAAAGAACTACAAATTCAACATCAACCTCAACATTGCATAATGCAAAGAATTTCAAAAAATATCAATGATAACACCAACAAATTTAACAACCTCATACTGATAATCAAAAATAAATTCAACAACAACCTCAACATTGAAAAACGCCACCCAAATCCACAACAACTTAGCTTTTAAAATGCAAACAACTTCAACAAAAAAAGTTTGATAACACCAACAATTTCAACAAAAAACTCAATATTGGAAATAACCAACAAATTCAACAACAACCTCAACATTGAAAAACAGCAACAAATTCAACAACAACCTCAACTTTTAAAAGAAGAGAAAAAGTTCAAAAAAAACATTGATAACACCAAGAAATTCCACAATAACCTCAACATTGAAAAGCGCCAACAAATTCAACAAAAACCACAATACTGAAAGTCACCAACAAATTCAACATCAACATTGAAAAACACCAGCAAATTCAACAACAACCTCAATATTGAAAGACACCAAGAAATTCAACTACAACCTCAACATTGAAAATCACCCAACAAATTCAACAACTTCAATATTGAAAATCACCAACAAATTCAACAACAAAATCAAGAATAAAAAACACCAAAAAATTCAACAACAACCGCAACATTGAAAAACACCAACAAATTCAACAACAAACTCAACAATGAAAAACACCAACAAATTCAACAACAACCTCAACATTGAAAAACATCAACAACTTCAACAACCTCAAAAATGAAAAACACCAGAAAAATAAACAACCGCAACATTGAAAAATACAAAAAAGTTCAAAAAATAACATTGATAACACCAACAAATTCAACAACAACCTCAACGTTGAAAAATACAAAAAAGTTCAAAAAATAAATTCAACAACAGCATCAATAATGAAAATTAACAACAAATTCAACAACAACCTCAACATTGAAAAACACCACCCAATTCAACAGCAAACTAAGCTTTTAAACATACAAACAACTTCAACAAAAAAAGATTGATAACACCGACAAATTCAACAACAACCTCAACATTGAAAAACACCAACAAATTCAACAACAACCTCAAATTTTAAAAGAAGAGAAAAAGTTCAAAAAAAAACATTGATAACACCAACAAATTCAACTACAACCTCAACAATGAAAAACACAAAAAAATTCAACAACAAGCTAAATATTGAAAGACATCAACAAATTCAACAACAACCTCAACATTCAAAATCACCAACAAATTCAACAACATCAATATTGAAAATTACCAAAAATTTCAACATTAACCTCAACATTGTAAAACGCCAACAAATTCAACATCAAACTCAATATTGATAATAACCAACAAATTCAACAACAACCTCAACATTGAAAAACACCAACAAATTCATCAACAACCTCAACTTTTAAAAGAAGATAAAAAGTTCAGAAAAAACATTGATAATACCACCAAATTCAACAACAACCTCAACATTGAAAAACTCCAATAAATTCAACAACAACCTCAATATTGAAAGTCACCAACAAATTCAAAAACAACATCAACATTGAAAAACACCAGCAAATTCAACAACAACCTCAATATTGAAAGACACCAACAAATTCAACAACAACCTCAACATTGATAATCACCCAACAAATTCAACAACTTCAATATTGAAGGTCACCAACAAATTCAACAACAAAATCAACAATTAAAAACACCGAAAAATTCAACAACTACTGCAACATTGAAAAACACCAACAAATACAACCACAACCACAACATTGAAAAACGCCACCCAAATCAACAACAAACTAAGCTTTTAAAAATACAAACAACTTCAACAAAAAAAGATTGATAACACCAACAATTTCAACAAAAAACTCAATATTGGAAATAACCAACAAATTCAACAACAACCTCAATATTGAAAATCACCAACAAATTCAAGAACAACCTCAACATTGAAAAACACCAACAAATTCAACAACAAGCTCAACATTGAAAAACACCAACAAATTCAAAAACAACCTCAACATTGAAAAACACCTACAAATTCAACATCAACCTAAATATTGAAATCACCAACAAATTCAAAAACAACCTCAACATTGAAAAACACCTACAAATTCAACATCAACCTAAATATTGAAATCACCAACAAATTCAACAACAACCTCAAAATTGAAAAACGCCAACCAATTCAACAACAAACTCAGCTTTTAAAAATACAAACAACTTCAACAAAAAAAAGATTGATAACAGCAACAAATTCAACAACAACCTCAACATTGAAAAACACCAACAAATTCAACAACAACCTCAACATTGAAAAAAACCTACAAATTCAACAACAACCTCAACATTGAAAAATAAGAACAAATTCAACAACCTCAACATTGAAAAATACAAAAAAGACCAAAAAATAACATGGATAACACCAACAAATTCAACAACAACCACAATATTGGTAATCACCAACATACTCAACAACAACATCAACATTGAAAAAGATCTACAAATTCAACATCAACCTCAACATTGCATAATGCAAAGAAGTTCAAAAAATATCAATGATAACACCAACAAATTTAACCACCTCAATATTGATTATCAAAAACAAATTCAACAACAACCTCAACATTGATAAACGCCACCCAAATCAACAACAAACTAAGCTTTTAAAATGCAAACAACTTCATCAAAAAAAGATTGATAACACCAACAATTTCAACAAAAAACTCAATATTGGAAATAACCAACAAATTCAACAACAACCTCAACATTGAAATGCACCAACAATTTCAACAACAACCTCAACATTCAATATCACCAACAAATTCAACAACATCCATATTGAAAATTACCAAAAAATTCAACAACAACCTCAACATTGAAAAACACCAACAAATTCAACAACAACCTCAACTTTTAAAAGAAGAGAAAACGTTCAAAAAAAACATTGATAACAGCACCAAATTCAACAACAACCTCAACATTGAAAAACACCAACAAATTCAACAACAACCTCAATATTGAAAGTCACCAACAAATTCAAAAACAACATCAACATTGAAAAACACCAGCAAATTCAACAACAACCTCAATATTGAAAGACACCAACAAATTCAACAACAACCTCAACATTGATAATCACCCAACAAATTCAACAACTTCAATATTGAAGGTCACCAACAAATTCAACAACAAAATCAACAATTAAAAACACCGAAAAATTCAACAACTACTGCAACATTGAAAAACACCAACAAATACAACCACAACCACAACATTGAAAAACGCCACCCAAATCAACAACAAACTAAGCTTTTAAAATCCAAACAACTTCAACAAAAAAAGATTGATAACACCAACAATTTCAACAAAAAACTCAATATTGGAAATAACCAACAAATTCAACAACAACCTCAACATTGAAATGCACCAACAATTTCAACAACAACCTCAACATTCAAAATCACCAACAAATTCAACAACATCCATATTGAAAATCACCGAAAAATTCAACAACAACCTCAACATTGAAAAACACCAACAAATTCAACAACAACCTCAACTTTTAAAAGAAGAGAAAAAGTTCAAAAAAAACATTGATAACACCACCAAATTCAACAACAACCTCAACACTGAAAAACACCAACAAATTCAACAAAAACCACAATATTGAAAGTCACCAACAAATTCAACAACAACATCAACATTGAAAAACACCAGCAAATTCAACAACAACCTCAACATTGAAAAACACCAACAAATTCAACAAAAACCACAATATTGAAAGTCACCAACAAATTCAACAACAACATCAACATTGAAAAACACCAGCAAATTCAACAACAACCTCAATATTGAAAGACACCAAGAAATTCAACAACAACCTCAACAATGAAAAGAACCAATAAATTCAACAACCTCATCATTGAAAATCACCAACAAATTAAACAACAACCTCAACAATTAAAAACACCAAAATATGCAACAACAACCTCAACATTGAAAAACACCAACAAATTCAACCAGAACCTCAAAATTGAAAATTACAAAAAGTTCAAAAAATAACATTGATAATAGCAACATATTCAACAACAACCTCAACATTGAAAAATAAGAACAAATTCTACAATCTCAGCATTGAAAAATACAAAAAAGTCCAAAAAATAACATTGATAACACCAACAAATTCAACAACAACCACAATATAGGAAATCACCAACAAATTCAACAACAACATCAACATTGAAAAAGAACTACAAATTCAACATCAACCTCAACATTGCATAATGCAAAGAATTTCAAAAAATATCAATGATAACACCAACAAATTTAACAACCTCATACTGATAATCAAAAACAAATTCAACAACAACCTCAACATTGAAAAACGCCACCCAAATCCACAACAACTTAGCTTTTAAAATGCAAACAACTTCAACAAAAAAGGTTTGATAACACCAACAATTTCAACAAAAAACTCAATATTGGAAATAACCAACAAATTCAACAACAACCTCAACATTGAAAAACAGCAACAAATTCAACAACAACCTCAACTTTTAAAAGAAGAGAAAAAGTTCAAAAAAAACATTGATAACACCAAGAAATTCCACAATAACCTCAACATTGAAAAGCGCCAACAAATTCAACAAAAACCACAATACTGAAAGTCACCAACAAATTCAACATCAACATTGAAAAACACCAGCAAATTCAACAACAACCTCAATATTGAAAGACACCAAGAAATTCAACTACAACCTCAACATTGAAAATCACCCAACAAATTCAACAACTTCAATATTGAAAATCACCAACAAATTCAACAACAAAATCAAGAATAAAAAACACCAAAAAATTCAACAACAACCGCAACATTGAAAAACACCAACAAATTCAACAACAAACTCAACAATGAAAAACACCAACAAATTCAACAACAACCTCAACATTGAAAAACATCAACAACTTCAACAACCTCAAAAATGAAAAACACCAGAAAAATAAACAACCGCAACATTGAAAAATACAAAAAAGTTCAAAAAATAACATTGATAACACCAACAAATTCAACAACAACCTCAACGTTGAAAAATACAAAAAAGTTCAAAAAATAAATTCAACAACAGCATCAATAATGAAAATTAACAACAAATTCAACAACAACCTCAACATTGAAAAACACCACCCAATTCAACAGCAAACTAAGCTTTTAAACATACAAACAACTTCAACAAAAAAAGATTGATAACACCGACAAATTCAACAACAACCTCAACATTGAAAAACACCAACAAATTCAACAACAACCTCAAATTTTAAAAGAAGAGAAAAAGTTCAAAAAAAAACATTGATTACACCAACAAATTCAACTACAACCTCAACAATGAAAAACACAAAAAAATTCAACAACAAGCTAAATATTGAAAGACATCAACAAATTCAACAACAACCTCAACATTCAAAATCACCAACAAATTCAACAACATCAATATTGAAAATTACCAAAAATTTCAACATTAACCTCAACATTGTAAAACGCCAACAAATTCAACATCAAACTCAATATTGATAATAACCAACAAATTCAACAACAACCTCAACATTGAAAAACACCAACAAATTCATCAACAACCTCAACTTTTAAAAGAAGATAAAAAGTTCAGAAAAAACATTGATAATACCACCAAATTCAACAACAACCTCAACATTGAAAAACTCCAATAAATTCAACAACAACCTCAATATTGAAAGTCACCAACAAATTCAAAAACAACATCAACATTGAAAAACACCAGCAAATTCAACAACAACCTCAATATTGAAAGACACCAACAAATTCAACAACAACCTCAACATTGATAATCACCCAACAAATTCAACAACTTCAATATTGAAGGTCACCAACAAATTCAACAACAAAATCAACAATTAAAAACACCGAAAAATTCAACAACTACTGCAACATTGAAAAACACCAACAAATACAACCACAACCACAACATTGAAAAACGCCACCCAAATCAACAACAAACTAAGCTTTTAAAAATACAAACAACTTCAACAAAAAAAGATTGATAACACCAACAATTTCAACAAAAAACTCAATATTGGAAATAACCAACAAATTCAACAACAACCTCAACATTGAAAAACACCAATAAATTCAACAACAACCTCAACATTGAAAAACACCAACAAATTCAACAACAAGCTCAACATTGAAAAACACCAACAAATTCAAAAACAACCTCAACATTGAAAAACACCTACAAATTCAACATCAACCTAAATATTGAAATCACCAACAAATTCAAAAACAACCTCAACATTGAAAAACACCTACAAATTCAACATCAACCTAAATATTGAAATCACCAACAAATTCAACAACAACCTCAAAATTGAAAAACGCCAACCAATTCAACAACAAACTCAGCTTTTAAAAATACAAACAACTTCAACAAAAAAAAGATTGATAACAGCAACAAATTCAACAACAACCTCAACATTGAAAAACACCAACAAATTCAACAACAACCTCAACATTGAAAAAAACCTACAAATTCAACAACAACCTCAACATTGAAAAATAAGAACAAATTCAACAACCTCAACATTGAAAAATACAAAAAAGACCAAAAAATAACATGGATAACACCAACAAATTCAACAACAACCACAATATTGGTAATCACCAACATACTCAACAACAACATCAACATTGAAAAAGATCTACAAATTCAACATCAACCTCAACATTGCATAATGCAAAGAAGTTCAAAAAATATCAATGATAACACCAACAAATTTAACCACCTCAATATTGATTATCAAAAACAAATTCAACAACAACCTCAACATTGATAAACGCCACCCAAATCAACAACAAACTAAGCTTTTAAAATGCAAACAACTTCAACAAAAAAAGATTGATAACACCAACAATTTCAACAAAAAACTCAATATTGGAAATAACCAACAAATTCAACAACAACCTCAACATTGAAATGCACCAACAATTTCAACAACAACCTCAACATTCAAAATCACCAACAAATTCAACAACATCCATATTGAAAATTACCAAAAAATTCAACAACAACCTCAACATTGAAAAACACCAACAAATTCAACAACAACCTCAACTTTTAAAAGAAGAGAAAACGTTCAAAAAAAACATTGATAACAGCACCAAATTCAACAACAACCTCAACATTGAAAAACACCAACAAATTCAACAACAACCTCAATTTTGAAAGTCACCAACAAATTCAAAAACAACATCAACATTGAAAAACACCAGCAAATTCAACAACAACCTCAATATTGAAAGACACCAACAAATTCAACAACAACCTCAACATTGATAATCACCCAACAAATTCAACAACTTCAATATTGAAGGTCACCAACAAATTCAACAACAAAATCAACAATTAAAAACACCGAAAAATTCAACAACTACTGCAACATTGAAAAACACCAACAAATACAACCACAACCACAACATTGAAAAACGCCACCCAAATCAACAACAAACTAAGCTTTTAAAATCCAAACAACTTCAACAAAAAAAGATTGATAACACCAACAATTTCAACAAAAAACTCAATATTGGAAATAACCAACAAATTCAACAACAACCTCAACATTGAAATGCACCAACAATTTCAACAACAACATCAACATTGAAAAACACCAACAAATTCAACAACAAAATCAACAATTAAAAACACCAAAAAATTCAACAACTACCGCAACATTGAAAAACACCAACAAATTCAACCACAACCACAACATTGAAAAACGCCACCCAAATCAACAACAAACTAAGCTTTTAAAAATACAAACAACTTACACAAAAAAAGATTGATAACAACAACAATTTCAACAAAAAACTCAATATTGGAAATAACCAACAAATTCAACAAAAACCTCAATATTGAAAATCACCAACAAATTCAACAACAACCTCAACATTGAAAAACACCAATAAATTCAACAACAACCACAACATTGAAAAACACCAACAAATTCAAACAACAAGCTCAACATTGAAAAACACCTACAAATTCAAAAACAACCTCAACATTGAAAAACACCAGCAAATTCAACAACAACCTCAATATTGAAAGACACCAAGAAATTCAACTACAACCTCAACATTCAAAATAACCCAACAAATTCAATAACTTCAATATTGAAAATCACCAACAAATTCAACAACAAAATCAAGAATAAAAAAACTGCGAAAAATTCAACAACAACCGCAACATTGAAAAACACCAACAAATTCAACAACAAACTCAACAATGAAATACACCAACAAATTCAACAACAATCTCAACATTGAAAAACATCAACAACTTCAGCCACCTCAACAATGAAAAACACCAGAAAAATAATCAACCGCAACATTGAAAAATACAAAAAAGTTCCAAAAATAACATTGATAACGCCAACAAATTAAACAACAACCTCAATGTTGAAAAATGCAAAAAATGTTCAAAAAATAACATTGATAACACGAACAAATTCAACAACAACCTCAATATTGAAAAATAACAACAAATTCAACAACAACCTCAACATCGAAAAACGCCACCCAATTCAACAGCAAACTAAGCTTTAAAAATACAAACAACTTCACCAAAAAAAGATTGATAATACCGACAAATTCAACAACAAACTCAACATTGAAAAACACAAACAAATTCAACAACAACCTCAACATTGAAAAACACCAACAAATTCAACAACAAGATCAACATTGAAAAACACCTAGAAATTCAAAAACAACCTCAACATTGAAAAACACCTACAAATTCAACATCAACCTCAATATTGAAATCACCAACAAATTCAACAACAACCTCAAAATTGAAAAACGCCAACCAATTCAACCACAAACTCAGCTTTTAAAAATACAAACAACTTCAACAAAAAAAAATTGATAACAGCAACAAATTTAACAAAATCTCAATATTGAAAATCACCAACAAATTCAACAACATCAACATTGCAAAAAATCAATAAATTCAACAACAACCACAAGATTCAAAAACACCAACATATTCAACAAGAAGCTCAACTTTCAAAAATACAAAAGAGATCAAAAAAGAACATTGATTACAACATCAAATTTCAACAACAAACTCAACATTCAAAATCACCAACAAATTCAACAACATCCATATTGAAAATTACCAAAAAATTCAACAACAACCTCAACATTGAAAAACACCAACAAATTCAACAACAACCTCAACTTTTAAAAGAAGAGAAAAAGTTCAAAAAAAACATTAATAACACCAACAAATTCCACAACAACCTCAACATTGAAAAGCGCCAACAAATTCAACAAAAACCACAATATTGAAAGTCACCAACAAATTCAACAATAACATCAACATTGAAAAACACCAGCAAATTCAACAACTACCTCAATATTGAAAGACACCAAGAAATTCTACTGCAACGTCAACATTGAAAATCAGCCAACAAATTCAACAACAAATCAAGAATTAAAAACACCGAAAAATTCAACAACAACCGCAACATTGAAAAACACCAACAAATTCAACAACAAACTCAACAATGAAAAACACCAACAAATTCAAAAACAACATCAACATTGAAAAACACCAGCAAATTCAACAACAACCTCAATATTGAAAGACACCAACAAATTCAACAACAACCTCAACATTGATAATCACCCAACAAATTCAACAACTTCAATATTGAAGGTCACCAACAAATTCAACAACAAAATCAACAATTAAAAACACCGAAAAATTCAACAACTACTGCAACATTGAAAAGCACCAACAAATACAACCACAACCACAACATTGAAAAACGCCACCCAAATCAACAACAAACTAAGCTTTTAAAAATACAAACAACTTCAACAAAAAAAGATTGATAACACGAACAATTTCAACAAAAAACTCAATATTGGAAATAACCAACAAATTCAACAACAACCTCAATATTGAAAATCACCAACAAATTCAAGAACAACCTCAACATTGAAAAACACCAACAAATTCAACAACAAGCTCAACATTGAAAAACACCAACAAATTCAAAAACAACCTCAACATTGAAAAACACCTACAAATTCAACATCAACCTAAATATTGAAATCACCAACAATTTCAAAAACAACCTCAACATTGAAAAACACCTACAAATTCAACATCAACCTAAATATTGAAATCACCAACAAATTCAACAACAACCTCAAAATTGAAAAACGCCAACCAATTCAACAACAAACTCAGCTTTTAAAAATACAAACAACTTCAACAAAAAAAAGATTGATAACAGCAACAAATTCAACAACAACCTCAACATTGAAAAACACCAACAAATTCAACAACAACCTCAACATTGAAAAAAACCTACAAATTCAACAACAACCTCAACATTGAAAAATAAGAACAAATTCAACAACCTCAACATTGAAAAATACAAAAAAGACCAAAAAATAACATGGATAACACCAACAAATTCAACAACAACCACAATATTGGTAATCACCAACATACTCAACAACAACATCAACATTGAAAAAGATCTACAAATTCAACATCAACCTCAACATTGCATAATGCAAAGAAGTTCAAAAAATATCAATGATAACACCAACAAATTTAACCACCTCAATATTGATTATCAAAAACAAATTCAACAACAACCTCAACATTGATAAACGCCACCCAAATCAACAACAAACTAAGCTTTTAAAATGCAAACAACCTCAACAAAAAAAGATTGATAACACCAACAATTTCAACAAAAAACTCAATATTGGAAATAACCAACAAATTCAACAACAACCTCAACATTGAAATGCACCAACAATTTCAACAACAACCTCAACATTCAATATCACCAACAAATTCAACAACATCCATATTGAAAATTACCAAAAAACTCAACAACAACCTCAACATTGAAAAACACCAACAAATTCAACAACAACCTCAACTTTTAAAAGAAGAGAAAACGTTCAAAAAAAACATTGATAACAGCACCAAATTCAACAACAACCTCAACATTGAAAAACACCAACAAATTCAACAACAACCTCAATATTGAAAGTCACCAACAAATTCAAAAACAACATCAACATTGAAAAACACCAGCAAATTCAACAACAACCTCAATATTGAAAGACACCAACAAATTCAACAACAACCTCAACATTGATAATCACCCAACAAATTCAACAACTTCAATATTGAAGGTCACCAACAAATTCAACAACAAAATCAACAATTAAAAACACCGAAAAATTCAACAACTACTGCAACTATGAAAAACACCAACAAATACAACCACAACCACAACATTGAAAAACGCCACCCAAATCAACAACAAACTAAGCTTTTAAAATCCAAACAACTTCAACAAAAAAAGATTGATAACACCAACAATTTCAACAAAAAACTCAATATTGGAAATAACCAACAAATTCAACAACAACCTCAACATTGAAATGCACCAACAATTTCAACAACAACCTCAACATTCAAAATCACCAACAAATTCAACAACATCCATATTGAAAATCACCGAAAAATTCAACAACAACCTCAACATTGAAAAACACCAACAAATTCAACAACAACCTCAACTTTTAAAAGAAGAGAAAAAGTTCAAAAAAAACATTGATAACACCACCAAATTCAACAACAACCTCAACATTGAAAAACACCAACAAATTCAACAAAAACCACAATATTGAAAGTCACCAACAAATTCAACAACAGCATCAACATTGAAAAACACCAGCAAATTCAACAACAACCTCAATATTGAAAGACACCAAGAAATTCAACAACAACCTCAACAATGAAAAGAACCAATAAATTCAACAACCTCATCATTGAAAATCACCAACAAATTAAACAACAACCTCAACAATTAAAAACACCAAAATATGCAACAACAACCTCAACATTGAAAAACACCAACAAATTCAACCAGAACCTCAAAATTGAAAATTACAAAAAGTTCAAAAAATAACATTGATAATAGCAACATATTCAACAACAACCTCAACATTGAAAAATAAGAACAAATTCTACAATCTCAGCATTGAAAAATACAAAAAAGTCCAAAAAATAACATTGATAACACCAACAAATTCAACAACAACCACAATATAGGAAATCACCAACAAATTCAACAACAACCACAATATAGGAAATCACCAACAAATTCAACATCAACCTCAACATTGCATAATGCAAAGAATTTCAAAAAATATCAATGATAACACCAACAAATTTAACAACCTCATACTGATAATCAAAAACAAATTCAACAACAACCTCAACATTGAAAAACGCCACCCAAATCCACAACAACTTAGCTTTTAAAATGCAAACAACTTCAACAAAAAAGGTTTGATAACACCAACAATTTCAACAAAAAACTCAATATTGGAAATAACCAACAAATTCAACAACAACCTCAACATTGAAAAACAGCAACAAATTCAACAACAACCTCAACTTCTAAAAGAAGAGAAAAAGTTCAAAAAAAACATTGATAACACCAAGAAATTCCACAATAACCTCAACATTGAAAAGCGCCAACAAATTCAACAAAAACCACAATACTGAAAGTCACCAACAAATTCAACATCAACATTGAAAAACACCAGCAAATTCAACAACAACCTCAATATTGAAAGACACCAAGAAATTCAACTACAACCTCAACATTGAAAATCACCCAACAAATTCAACAACTTCAATATTGAAAATCACCAACAAATTCAACAACAAAATCAAGAATAAAAAACACCAAAAAATTCAACAACAACCGCAACATTGAAAAACACCAACAAATTCAACAACAAACTCAACAATGAAAAACACCAACAAATTCAACAACAACCTCAACATTGAAAAACATCAACAACTTCAACAACCTCAAAAATGAAAAACACCAGAAAAATAAACAACCGCAACATTGAAAAATACAAAAAAGTTCAAAAAATAACATTGATAACACCAACAAATTCAACAACAACCTCAACGTTGAAAAATACAAAAAAGTTGAAAAAATAAATTCAACAACAGCATCAATAATGAAAATTAACAACAAATTCAACAACAACCTCAACATTGAAAAACACCACCCAATTCAACAGCAAACTAAGCTTTTAAACATACAAACAACTTCAACAAAAAAAGATTGATAACACCGACAAAGTCAACAACAACCTCAACATTGAAAAACACCAACAAATTCAACAACAACCTCAAATTTTAAAAGAAGAGAAAAAGTTCAAAAAAAAACATTGATAACACCAACAAATTCAACTACAACCTCAACAATGAAAAACACAAAAAAATTCAACAACAAGCTAAATATTGAAAGACATCAACAAATTCAACAACAACCTCAACATTCAAAATCACCAACAAATTCAACAACATCAATATTGAAAATTACCAAAAATTTCAACATTAACCTCAACATTGTAAAACGCCAACAAATTCAACATCAAACTCAATATTGATAATAACCAACAAATTCAACAACAACCTCAACATTGAAAAACACCAACAAATTCATCAACAACCTCAACTTTTAAAAGAAGATAAAAAGTTCAGAAAAAACATTGATAATACCACCAAATTCAACAACAACCTCAACATTGAAAAACTCCAATAAATTCAACAACAACCTCAATATTGAAAGTCACCAACAAATTCAAAAACAACATCAACATTGAAAAACACCAGCAAGTTCAACAACAACCTCAATATTGAAAGACACCAACAAATTCAACAACAACCTCAACATTGATAATCACCCAACAAATTCAACAACTTCAATATTGAAGGTCACCAACAAATTCAACAACAAAATCAACAATTAAAAACACCGAAAAATTCAACAACTACTGCAACATTGAAAAACACCAACAAATACAACCACAACCACAACATTGAAAAACGCCACCCAAATCAACAACAAACTAAGCTTTTAAAAATACAAACAACTTCAACAAAAAAAGATTGATAACACGAACAATTTCAACAAAAAACTCAATATTGGAAATAACCAACAAATTCAACAACAACCTCAATATTGAAAATCACCAACAAATTCAAGAACAACCTCAACATTGAAAAACACCAACAAATTCAACAACAAGCTCAACATTGAAAAACACCAACAAATTCAAAAACAACCTCAACATTGAAAAACACCTACAAATTCAACATCAACCTAAATTTTGAAATCACCAACAAATTCAAAAACAACCTCAACATTGAAAAACACCTACAAATTCAACATCAACCTAAATATTGAAATCACCAACAAATTCAACAACAACCTCAAAATTGAAAAACGCCAACCAATTCAACAACAAACTCAGCTTTTAAAAATACAAACAACTTCAACAAAAAAAAGATTGATAACAGCAACAAATTCAACAACAACCTCAACATTGAAAAACACCAACAAATTCAACAACAACCTCAACATTGAAAAAAACCTACAAATTCAACAACAACCTCAACATTGAAAAATAAGAACAAATTCAACAACCTCAACATTGAAAAATACAAAAAAGACCAAAAAATAACATGGATAACACCAACAAATTCAACAACAACCACAATATTGGTAATCACCAACATACTCAACAACAACATCAACATTGAAAAAGATCTACAAATTCAACATCAACCTCAACATTGCATAATGCAAAGAAGTTCAAAAAATATCAATGATAACACCAACAAATTTAACCACCTCAATATTGATTATCAAAAACAAATTCAACAACAACCTCAACATTGATAAACGCCACCCAAATCAACAACAAACTAAGCTTTTAAAATGCAAACAACTTCAACAAAAAAAGATTGACAACACCAACAATTTCAACAAAAAACTCAATATTGGAAATAACCAACAAATTCAACAACAACCTCAACATTGAAATGCACCAACAATTTCAACAACAACCTCAACATTCAATATCACCAACAAATTCAACAACATCCATATTGAAAATTACCAAAAAATTCAACAACAACCTCAACATTGAAAAACACCAACAAATTCAACAACAACCTCAACTTTTAAAAGAAGAGAAAACGTTCAAAAAAAACATTGATAACAGCACCAAATTCAACAACAACCTCAACATTGAAAAACACCAACAAATTCAACAACAACCTCAATATTGAAAGTCACCAACAAATTCAAAAACAACATCAACATTGAAAAACACCAGCAAATTCAACAACAACCTCAATATTGAAAGACACCAACAAATTCAACAACAACCTCAACATTGATAATCACCCAACAAATTCAACAACTTCAATATTGAAGGTCACCAACAAATTCAACAACAAAATCAACAATTAAAAACACCGAAAAATTCAACAACTACTGCAACATTGAAAAACACCAACAAATACAACCACAACCACAACATTGAAAAACGCCACCCAAATCAACAACAAACTAAGCTTTTAAAATCCAAACAACTTCAACAAAAAAAGATTGATAACACCAACAATTTCAACAAAAAACTCAATATTGGAAATAACCAACAAATTCAACAACAACCTCAACATTGAAATGCACCAACAATTTCAACAACAACCGCAACATTGAAAAACACCAACAAATTCAACAACAAAATCAACAATTAAAAACTCCGAAAAATTCAACAACTACCGCAACATTGAAAAACACCAACAAATTCAACCACAACCACAACATTGAAAAACGCCACCCAAATCAACAACAAACTAAGCTTTTAAAAATACAAACAACTTACACAAAAAAAGATTGATAACAACAACAATTTCAACAAAAAACTCAATATTGGAAATAACCAACAAATTCAACAAAAACCTCAATATTGAAAATCACCAACAAATTCAACAACAACCTCAACATTGAAAAACACCAATAAATTCAACAACAACCACAACATTGAAAAACACCAACAAATTCAACAACAAGCTCAACATTGAAAAACACCTACAAATTCAAAAACAACCTCAACATTGAAAAACACCAGCAAATTCAACAACAACCTCAATATTGAAAGACACCAAGAAATTCAACTACAACCTCAACATTCAAAATAACCCAACAAATTCAATAACTTCAATATTGAAAATCACCAACAAATTCAACAACAAAATCAAGAATAAAAAAACTGCGAAAAATTCAACAACAACCGCAACATTGAAAAACACCAACAAATTCAACAACAAACTCAACAATGAAAAACACCAACAAATTCAACAACAATCTCAACATTGAAAAACATCAACAACTTCAGCAACCTCAACAATGAAAAACACCAGAAAAATAATCAACCGCAACATTGAAAAATACAAAAAAGTTCCAAAAATAACATTGATAACGCCAACAAATTAAACAACAACCTCAATGTTGAAAAATGCAAAAAATGTTCAAAAAATAACATTGATAACAAGAACAAATTCAACAACAACCTCAATTTTGAAAAATAACAACAAATTCAACAACAACCTCAACATCGAAAAACGCCACCCAATTCAACAGCAAACTAAGCTTTAAAAATACAAACAACTTCACCAAAAAAAGATTGATAATACCGACAAATTCAACAACAAACTCAACATTGAAAAACACCAACAAATTCAACAACAACCTCAACATTGAAAAACACCAACAAATTCAACAACAAGATCAACATTGAAAAACACCTAGAAATTCAAAAACAACCTCAACATTGAAAAACACCTACAAATTCAACATCAACCTCAATATTGAAATCACCAACAAATTCAACAACAACCTCAAAATTGAAAAACGCCAACCAATTCAACCACAAACTCAGCTTTTAAAAATACAAACAACTTCAACAAAAAAAAATTGATAACAGCAACAAATTTAACAAAATCTCAATATTGAAAATCACCAACAAATTCAACAACATCAACATTGCAAAAAATCAATAAATTCAACAACATCCACAAGATTCAAAAACACCAACATATTCAACAAGAAGCTCAACTTTCAAAAATACAAAAAAGATCAAAAAAGAACATTGATTACAACATCAAATTTCAACAACAAACTCAACATTCAAAATCACCAACAAATTCAACAACATCCATATTGAAAATTACCAAAAAATTCAACAACAACCTCAACATTGAAAAACACCAACAAATTCAACAACAACCTCAACTTTTAAAAGAAGAGAAAAAGTTCAAAAAAAACATTAATAACACCAACAAATTCCACAACAACCTCAACATTGAAAAGCGCCAACAAATTCAACAAAAACCACAATATTGAAAGTCACCAACAAATTCAACAATAACATCAACATTGAAAAACACCAGCAAATTCAACAACTACCTCAATATTGAAAGACACCAAGAAATTCTACTGCAACCTCAACATTGAAAATCAGCCAACAAACTCAACAACAAATCAAGAATTAAAAACACCGAAAAATTCAACAACAACCGCAACATTGAAAAACACCAACAAATTCAACAACAAACTCAACAATGAAAAACACCAACAAATTCAACAACAACCTCAACATTGAAAAACATCAACAACTTCAACAACCTCAACAATGAAAAACACCAGAAAAATAAACAACCGCAACATTGAAAAATACAAAAAAGTTCCAAAAATAACATTGATAACACCAACAAATTCAACAACAACCTCAATGTTGAAAAATACAAAAAAGTTCAAAAAATAACATTGATAACACATAACAAATTCAACAACAACATCAATATTGAAAATTAACAACAAATTCAACATCAACCTCAACATCGAAAAACGCCACCCAATTCAACAGCAAACTAAGCTTTTAAAAATACAAACAACTTCAACAAAAAAAGATTGATAACACCAACAATTTCAACAACAAACTCAATATTGAAAATCACCAACAAATTCAACAACAACCTCAACATTGAAAAACACCAACAAATTCAACAACAAGCTCAACATTGAAAAACACCTACAAATTCAAAAACAACCTCAACATTGAAAACACCTACAAATTCAACATCAACCTAAATATTG
Source organism: Cetorhinus maximus (assembly GCF_964194155.1). Classification (NCBI taxonomy): domain Eukaryota; kingdom Metazoa; phylum Chordata; class Chondrichthyes; order Lamniformes; family Cetorhinidae; genus Cetorhinus; species Cetorhinus maximus. The sequence continues at coordinate 216,217 of NW_027596421.1, read as the reverse complement.
AAATCACCAACAAATTCAACAACAACATCAAAATTGAAAAACGCCAACCAATTGAACAACAAACTCAGCTTTTTAAAATACAAACAACTTCAACAAAAAAAGATTGATAACAGCAACAAATTCAACAACAACCTCAACATTGAAAAACACCAACAAATTCAACAACAATCTCAACATTGAAAAAACCTACAAATTCAACACAAGCTCAACATTGAAAAACACCAACAAATTCAACAACAACCTCAAATTTTAAAAGAAGAGAATAAGTCCAAAAAATAACATTGATAACACCAACAAATTCAACAACAACCTCAACAATGAAAAACACAAAAAAATTCAACAACAATCTAAATATTGAAAGACATCAATAAATTCAACAATAACCTCAACAGTCAAAATCACCAACAAATTCAACAACATCCATATTGAAAATTACCAAAAAAATTCAACAATAACATCAACATTGTAAAACGCCAACAAATTCAACATCAAACTCAATATTGAAAATCACCAACAAATTCAACAACAACTTCAACATTGCAAAACACCAACAAATTCAACCAGAACCTCAACAATGAAAAACACCAAGCAAATCAACAACAAACTAAACTTTTAAGAATACAGACAACTTCAACGAAAAAAGATTGATAACACCAACAATTTCAACAAAAAACACAATATTGGAAATAACCAAAAAATTCAACAACAACTTCAACATTGAAAAAGACCAACAAATTCAACAACAACCTCAACATTCAAAATCACCAACATATTCAACAAGTAGCTCAACTTTCAAAAATACAAAAAAGATCAAAAAAGAACATTGGTAACAACAACAAATTCAACAACAACCTCAATATTCAATGTCACCAACAAATTCAACAACAACCTCAACATTGAAAAACAGGAACAAATTCAACAACAACCTCAACATTGAAAAACACCAACAACTTCAACAACCTCAACAGTGAAAAACAACAAAAAATTCAACAATAACCTCAAAAACCAACAAATTCAACAACCTCAACATTGAAAAACACCAACAAATTCAACAACAACCTCAACTTTTAAAAGAAGAGAAAAAGTTCAAAAATAACACTGATAACACCAACAAATTCAACAACAACCTCAACATTGAAAAACAGCAACAAATTCAACAAAAACCACAATATTGAAAGTCACCAACAAATTCAACAACAACATCAACATTGAAAAACACCAGCAATTTCAACAACAACCTCAATATTGAAAGACACCAAGAAATTCAACTACAACCACAACATTGAAAATCACCCAACAAATTCAACAACTTCAATATTGAAAATCACCAACAAATTCAACAACAAAATCAAGAATAAAAAACTCCGAAAAATTCAACAACAACCGCAACATTGAAAAACACCAACAAATTCAACAACAAACTCAACAATGAAAAACACCAACAAATTCATCTACAACCTCAACATTGAAAAACATCAACAACTTCAACAACCTCAACAATGAAAAACACCAGAAAAATAAACAACCGCAACATTGAAAAATACAGAAAAGTTTTAAAAATTACATTGACAACACCAACAAATTCAACAACAACCTCAACGTTGAAAAATACAGAAAAGTTCAAAAAATAACATTGATAACACGAACAAATTCAACAACAACCTCAACATCGAAAAATGCCACCCAATTCAACAGCAAACTAAGCTTTTAAAAATACAAACAACTTCAACAAAAAAAGATTGATAACACCGACAAATTCAACAACAACCTCAACATTGAAAAACACCAACAAATTCAACAACAACCTCAACATTGAAAAAAAGCTACAAATTCAACAACAAGCTCAACATTGAAAAACACCAACAAATTCAACAACAACCTCAAATTTTAAAAGAAGAGAAAAAGTTCAAAAAAAACATTGATAACACCAACAAATTCAACAACAACCTCAACAATGATAAACACAAAGAAATTCAACAACAAGCTAAATATTGAAAGACATCAACAAATTCAACAACAACCTCAACATTCAAAATCACCAACAAATTCAACAACATCAATATTGAAAATTAACAAAAATTTCAACATTAACCTCAACATTGTAAAACGCCAACTAATTCAACATCAAACTCAATATTGATAATCACCAACAAATTCAACAACAACCTCAACATTGAAAAACACCAACAAATTCATCAACAACCTCAACTTTTAAAAGAAGATAAAAAGTTCAGAAAAAACATTGATAACACCACCGAATTCAACAACAACTTCAACATTTTAAAACTCCAATAAATTCAACAACAACCTCAATATTGAAAGTCACCAACAAATTCAAAAACAACATCAACATTGAAAAACACCAGCAAATTCAACAAAAACCTCAATATTGAAAGACACGAACAAATTCAACAACAACCTCAACATTGAAAATCACCCAACAAATTCAACAACTTCAATATTGAAGCTGACCAACAAATTCAACAACAAAATCAACAATTAAAAACACCAACAACTTCAACAACCTCAACAATGAAAAACACTAAAAAATTAAAAAACCGCAACAATGAAAAATACCAACAAATTCAACAACGTCTACTTTTAAAAGAGAAAAGTGCAGCAAAAAACATTGATAACACCAATAAATTCAACAACAACCTCAACAATGAAAAACACCAACAAATTCAACAACAACCTCAACATTGAAAAACACCAACAACTTCAGCAACCTCAACAATGAAGAACACCAACAAATTCCACAACAACCTCAATATTGAAAATCACCAACAAATTGAACAACCTCAACATTGATAAAACCAACAAATTCAACAAAAACCACTACATTGAAAAATACAAAAAAGTGGAAAAAATAACATTGATAACACCAACAAATTGAACAACATCCTCAACATTGATAAATACCAAAAAGTTCAAAAAATAACATTGATAATACCAACAAATTCAACATCAAACTCAATATTGAAAATCAACAACAAACTCAACAACAACATCAACATTGAAAATCACCAAACAACTTCAACAACCTCAACAATGAAAAACACCAACAAATTCAACAACCTCAACAATGAAAATCAACAACAAATTCAACAACAACCTCAATATTGAAAATCACCAACAAATTGAATAACCACAACATTGATAAAACCAACAAATTCAACAACAACCTCAACATTGAAAAATACAAAAAAGTTCAAAAAATAACATCGATAACACCAACAAATTCAACAACAAACTCAAAATTGAAAATCTACAACAAACTCAACAACAACCTCAACTTGAAAATCACCAAAACATTCAACAACAACTTCAACATTGAAAAAAACCAACAAATTCAACAACAAGCTCAACTTTTAAAAGAAGAGAAAAAGTTCAAAAGAAACATTGATAACACCAACAAATTCAACAACAACCTCAACAATGAAAAACGCCAACAAATTCAACAAAAACCTCTACAATGAAAAACACCAACAAATTCAACAACAACCTCAACATTGAAAAACACCAACAAATTCAACAAGAACATCAAGAATGAAAAACACTAACAAATTCAACAACAACCTCAACATTGAAAAATACAAAAAAGTTCAAAAAATAACATTGATAACACCATCAAATTCAACAACAAACTCGATATTGAAAATCAGCAACAAATTCAACAACAACCTCAACATTGAAAAAAATCAGAAAATTCATCAACAACCTCAACATTGAAAAATACCAACAAATTCAACAACAACCTCAACATTGAAAAGCACCAACAAATTCAACAACAAGCTCAACATTGAAAAATACAAAAAAGTTCAAAAAATAACATTGATAACACCATCAAATTCAACAATAACCTCAGCATTGAAATCCCAACAAATTCATCAACAACTTCAACTTTTAAAAGAAGAGAAAAAGTTCAAAAAAGAACATTGATAAAACCATAAAGTTCAACAAAACCTCAATATTTAAACTCACCAACAAATTGAATAAACTCAACATTGAAAAACACCAACAAATTCAACAACAACCTCAACTTTTAAAAGAAGAGAAAAAGTTCAAAAAAAACATTAATAACACCAACAAATTCCACAACAACCTCAACATTGAAAAACGCCAACAAATTCAACAAAAACCACAATATTGAAAGTCACCAACAAATTCAACAACAACATCAACATTGAAAAACACCAGCAAATTCAACAACAACCTCAATATTGAAAGACAGCAAAAAATTCTACTACAACCTCAACATTGAAAATCAGCCAACAAATTCAACAACAAAATCAAGAATTAAAAACACCGAAAAATTCAGCAACAACCGCAACATTGAAAAACGCCAACAAATTCAATAACAAACTCAACAATGAAAAACACCAACAAATTCAACAACAACCTCAACATTGAAAAACATCAACAACTTCAACAACCTCAACATTGAAAAACACCAGAAAAATAAACAACCGCAACATTGAAAAATACAAAAAAGTTCAAAAAATAACATTGATAACACCAACAAATTCAACAACAACCTCAACGTTGAAAAATACAAAAAAGTTCAAAAAATAACATTGATGACACGAACAAATTCAACAACAACCTCAATATTGAAAATTAACAACAAATTCAACAACAACCTCAACATTGAAAAACACCAACAAATTCAACAAAAACCACAATATTGAAAGTCACCAACAAATTCAACAACAACATCAACATTGAAAAACACCAGCAAATTCAACAACAACCTCAATATTGAAAGACACCAAGAAATTCAACTACAACCACAACATTGAAAATCACCCAACAAATTCAACAACTTCAATATTGAAAATCACCAACAAATTCAACAACAAAATCAAGAATAAAAAACTCCAAAAAATTCAACAACAACCGCAACATTGAAAAATACCAACAAATTCAACAACAAACTCAACAATGAAAAACACCAACAAATTCAACAACAACCTCAACATTGAAAAACATCAACAACTTCAACAACCTCAACAATGAAAAACGTCAGAAAAATAAACAACCGCAACATTGAAAAATACAAAAATGTTCAAAAAATTACATTGACACACCAACAAATTCAACAACAACCTCAATATTGAAAATTAACAACAAATTCAACAACAACCTCAACATCGAAAAATGCCACCCAATTCAACGGCAAACTAAGCTTTTAAAAATACAAACAACTTCAACAAAAAAAGATTGATAACACCGACAAATTCAACAACAACCTCAACATTGAAAAACACCAACAAATTCAACAACAACCTCAACATTCAAAATCACCAACAAATTCAACAACATCAATATTGAAAATTAACAAAAATTTCAACATTAACCTCAACATTGTAAAACGCCAACTAATTCAACATCAAACTCAATATTGATAATCACCAACAAATTCAACAACAACCTCAACATTCAAAAACACCAACAAATTCATCAACAACCTCAACTTTTAAAAGAAGATAAAAAGTTCAGAAAAAACATTGATAACACCACCGAATTCAACAACAACTTCAACATTGAAAAACTCCAATAAATTCAACAACAACCTCAATATTGAAAGTCACCAACAAATTCAAAAACAACATCAACATTGAAAAACACCAGCAAATTCAACAAAAACCTCAATATTGAAAGACACGAACAAATTCAACAACAACCTCAACATTGAAAATCACCCAACAAATTCAACAACTTCAATATTGAAGCTGAAGAACAAATTCAACAACAAAATCAACAATTAAAAACACCAACAACTTCAACAACCTCAACAATGAAAAACACTAAAAAATTAAAAAACCGCAACAATGAAAAATACCAACAAATTCAACAACGTCTACTTTTAAAAGAGAAAAGTGCAGCAAAAAGCATTGATAACACCAATAAATTCAACAACAACCTCAACAATGAAAAACACCAACAAATTCTACAACAACCTCAACATTGAAAAACACCAACAACTTCAGCGACCTCAACAATGAAGAACACCAACAAATTCCACAACAACCTCAATATTGAAAATCACCAACAAATTGAACAACATCAACATTGATAAAACCAACAAATTCAACAACAACCTCAACTTTTAAAACAAGAGAAAAAGTTCGAAAAATAACATTCATAACACCAACAAATTCAAAAACAACTTCAACATTGAAAAGCACCAACAAATTCAACAACAAGCTTAACATTGAAAAACACCAACAAATTCAACAACAACCTCAACATTGATAACACCAACAAATTCAACAACAAGCTCAACATTGAAAAATACAAAAAAGTTCAAAAAATAACATTGATAACACCATCAAATTCAACAATAACCTCAGCATTGAAATCCCAACAAATTCATCAACAACTTCAACTTTTAAAAGAAGAGAAAAAGTTCAAAAAAGAACATTGATAAAACCATCAGGTTCAACAAAAACCTCAATATTTAAACTCACCAACAAATTGAATAACCTCAACATTGAAAAACACCAACAAATTATACAACAATCTTAACTTGAAAAAATTCACACAAGTTCAACAAAAAACATTGATAACACCAATAAATTCAACAACAACCTCAACAATGAAAAACACCACCAAATTCAACAACAACCTCAACATTGAAAAACACCAACAACTTCAGCATCCTCAACAATGAAAAACACCAACAAATTCCACAACAACCTCAATATTGAAAATCACCAACAAATTGAACAACCTCAACATTGATAAAACCAACAAACTCAACAACAACCACAACATTGAAAAATACACAAAAGTGCAAAAAATAAAATTGATAACACCAACAAATTGAACAACAACCTCAACATTGATAAATACCAAAAAGTTCAAAAAATAACATTGATAATACCAACAAATTCAACATCAAACTCAATATTGAAAATCAACAACAAATTCAACAACAACCTCAACATTGAAATTCACCAACAAAATCAACAACAACCTCAACATTTAAAAACACCAACAAATTCAACAACAACCTCAACATTGAAAAACATCAACAACTTCAACAACCTCAACATTGAAAAACACCAGAAAAATAAACAACCGCAACATTGAAAAATACAAAAAAGTTCAAAAAATAACATTGATAACACCAACAAATTCAACAACAACCTCAACGTTGAAAAATACAAAAAAGTTCAAAAAATAACATTGATGACACGAACAAATTCAACAACAACCTCAATATTGAAAATTAACAACAAATTCAACAACAACCTCAACATTGAAAAACACCAACAAATTCAACAAAAACCACAATATTGAAAGTCACCAACAAATTCAACAACAACATCAACATTGAAAAACACCAGCAAATTCAACAACAACCTCAATATTGAAAGACACCAAGAAATTCAACTACAACCACAACATTGAAAATCACCCAACAAATTCAACAACTTCAATATTGAAAATCACCAACAAATTCAACAACAAAATCAAGAATAAAAAACTCCAAAAAATTCAACAACAACCGCAACATTGAAAAATACCAACAAATTCAACAACAAACTCAACAATGAAAAACACCAACAAATTCAACAACAACCTCAACATTGAAAAACATCAACAACTTCAACAACCTCAACAATGAAAAACGTCAGAAAAATAAACAACCGCAACATTGAAAAATACAAAAATGTTCAAAAAATTACATTGACACACCAACAAATTCAACAACAACCTCAATATTGAAAATTAACAACAAATTCAACAACAACCTCAACATCGAAAAATGCCACCCAATTCAACGGCAAACTAAGCTTTTAAAAATACAAACAACTTCAACAAAAAAAGATTGATAACACCGACAAATTCAACAACAACCTCAACATTGAAAAACACCAACAAATTCAACAACAACCTCAACATTGAAAAAAACCTACAAATTCAACAACAAGCTCAACATTGAAAAACACCAACAAATTCAACAACAACCTCAAATTTTAAAAGAGAAAAAGTTCAAAAAAAAACATTGATAACACCAGCAAATTCAACAACAACCTCAACAATGAAAAACACAAAAAAATTCAACAACAAGCTAAATATTGAAAGACATCAACAAATTCAACAACAACCTCAACATTCAAAATCACCAACAAATTCAACAACATCAATATTGAAAATTAACAAAAATTTCAACATTAACCTCAACATTGTAAAACGCCAACTAATTCAACATCAAACTCAATATTGATAATCACCAACAAATTCAACAACAACCTCAACATTGAAAAACACCAACAAATTCATCAACAACCTCAACTTTTAAAAGAAGATAAAAAGTTCAGAAAAAACATTGATAACACCACCGAATTCAACAACAACTTCAACATTGAAAAACTCCAATAAATTCAACAACAACCTCAATATTGAAAGTCACCAACAAATTCAAAAACAACATCAACATTGAAAAACACCAGCAAATTCAACAAAAACCTCAATATTGAAAGACACGAACAAATTCAACAACAACCTCAACATTGAAAATCACCCAACAAATTCAACAACTTCAATATTGAAGCTGAAGAACAAATTCAACAACAAAATCAACAATTAAAAACACCAACAACTTCAACAACCTCAACAATGAAAAACACTAAAAAATTAAAAAACCGCAACAATGAAAAATACCAACAAATTCAACAACGTCTACTTTTAAAAGAGAAAAGTGCAGCAAAAAGCATTGATAACACCAATAAATTCAACAACAACCTCAACAATGAAAAACACCAACAAATTCTACAACAACCTCAACATTGAAAAACACCAACAACTTCAGCGACCTCAACAATGAAGAACACCAACAAATTCCACAACAACCTCAATATTGAAAATCACCAACAAATTGAACAACATCAACATTGATAAAACCAACAAATTCAACAACAACCTCAACTTTTAAAACAAGAGAAAAAGTTCGAAAAATAACATTCATAACACCAACAAATTCAAAAACAACTTCAACATTGAAAAGCACCAACAAATTCAACAACAAGCTTAACATTGAAAAACACCAACAAATTCAACAACAACCTCAACATTGATAACACCAACAAATTCAACAACAAGCTCAACATTGAAAAATACAAAAAAGTTCAAAAAATAACATTGATAACACCATCAAATTCAACAATAACCTCAGCATTGAAATCCCAACAAATTCATCAACAACTTCAACTTTTAAAAGAAGAGAAAAAGTTCAAAAAAGAACATTGATAAAACCATCAGGTTCAACAAAAACCTCAATATTTAAACTCACCAACAAATTGAATAACCTCAACATTGAAAAACACCAACAAATTATACAACAATCTTAACTTGAAAAAATTCACACAAGTTCAACAAAAAACATTGATAACACCAATAAATTCAACAACAACCTCAACAATGAAAAACACCACCAAATTCAACAACAACCTCAACATTGAAAAACACCAACAACTTCAGCATCCTCAACAATGAAAAACACCAACAAATTCCACAACAACCTCAATATTGAAAATCACCAACAAATTGAACAACCTCAACATTGATAAAACCAACAAACTCAACAACAACCACAACATTGAAAAATACACAAAAGTGCAAAAAATAAAATTGATAACACCAACAAATTGAACAACAACCTCAACATTGATAAATACCAAAAAGTTCAAAAAATAACATTGATAATACCAACAAATTCAACATCAAACTCAATATTGAAAATCAACAACAAATTCAACAACAACCTCAACATTGAAATTCACCAACAAAATCAACAACAACCTCAACATTTAAAAACACCAACAAATTCAACAACAACCTCAGCATTGGAAAAAACCAACAAATTCAACAACAATTGCAACTTTCAAAAATACAAAGAAGTTCAAAACATAACATTTATAACACCAACAAATTCAAGAACATCCTCAACATTGAAAATCACCAACAAATTCAACAAAATTAACATTGAAAAACACCAATAAATTCAACAACAACCTCAACATTAAAAAAAGCCATTAAATTCAACAACAACCTCAACATTGAAAAACACCAACAAATCCAACAACCTCAACATTGAAAAAAACCAACAAGTTCAACAACAAGCTCAAGTTTCAAAAATACAATAAATGTTCAAAAAATAACATTGATAACACCAACAAATTCAACAACAACATCAGGATTGAAATAAACCAACAAATTCAACAACAATCTCAACTTTCAAAATTACAAAAAGTTCAAATAATAATGTTCATAACACGAACAAATTCAAGAACAACCTCAACATCGAAAATCACCAACAAATTCAACAGCAACCTCAACAATGAACAACACCAAAAAATTCAACAACAACATCAACAATGAAAAACAGCAACAAATTCAATAACCTCTACTTTTAAAAGAGAAAAAGTTCAAAAAAAAACATTGATAACACCAACAAATTCAACAACAACCTCAACATTGAAAAATAAAAAAAAGTTAAAAAAATAACATGGACAACACCATCAATTTCAACAACAAACTCGATATTGAAAATCAACAACAAATTCAACAACTACCTCAACAATGAAAAACACCAAAAAATTCAACAACCTCAACAATGAAAAACATGATCAAATTCCACAACAACCACAATATTGAAAATCACCAACAAATTTAATAACCTCAACATTGATAAAACCAACAAATTCAACAACAACCACAACATTGAAAAACACTAACAAATTCAACAACAACCTCAACTTTTAAAAGAAGAGAAAAAGTTCAAAAAAGAACATTCATAAAAACAACAAGTTCAACAACAACCTCAACATTGAGAATCACCAAAAAATTGAACAAGGTCAACGTAGCAAAACACCAACAAATTCTAGAAAAATCTTAACTTTAAAAAATACCAACAAGTTCAACAAAGAACATTGACAACACCAACAAATTCAACAAAAACCTCAACAATTAAAAACACCAACAAATTCAGCAACAACCTCAATATTGAATAACTGCAACAAATTCAACAACATCCTCAACATTGAAAATCACCAACAAATGCAACATCAACCTCAACTTTTAAAAGAAGAGAAAACGTTCAAAATAACTTTGATAACACCAACAAATTCAACAACAACGTCAACATTGAAAAGCAACAACAAATTCAACAAAAATCGTAACAATGAAAAACACCAACAAATTCAACAACAACCTCAACATTGAAAAACACCAACAAATTCAAAAACAACCTCAACAAAGAAAATCAGCAACAAATTCAACAACAACTTCAACATTGAATAAAAGAAACAAATTCAACAACATCCTCAACATTGAAAAATACCAACAAATTCAACATCAACCTCAACATTGAAAAATACCAACAAATTCAACAACAACCTCAGCATTGAAAAATAGGAAAAAGTTCAAAAAAAGCATTGATAACACCAACAAATTCAACAACAACCTCAACATTGAAAGACACCAACAATTTCAACAACAACCTCAACATTTAAAAGTACAAAAGAGTTCAAAAAAGAACTTTGATAAAATAACAAATTCAACAACAACCTCAACATTGAAAATCACCAACAAATTGAACAACCTTATCACAGAAAAACACCTACAAATTCAACAACAACCTCAACAATGAAAAACACCAACAAAATCAACAACAACCTCAACATTGAAAAACACCAACAACTTCAAAAAAATCAACTTAGAAAAACATCAATAAAATCAACATCAACCTCAACATAAAAAAAAACGATTAAATTCAACAACAACCTCAGCATTGAAAAACACCAACAAATTCAACAACAACCTCAACATTGAAAAAAACCAACTAATTCAACAACATGCTCAACTTTCAAAAATACAAAAAACGTTCAAAAAATAACATTGATAACAGCAACAATGTGAACCTCAACTTTTAAAGGAGAAAAAGTTCAAAAAAAAACATTGATAACACCAACAAATTCAACAACATCCTCAACAATGAAAAACACCAACAAATTCAACAACCTCAACAATGAAAAACACCAAAAAATTCAACAACAACCTCAACATTGAAAAATACAAAATAGTTCAAAAAATAACAATGATAACACCAACAAATTCAACAACAACATCAACATTGAAAACTACAAAAAAGTTCAAAAAATATCATTGATAACACCAACAAATTCATCAACAATCTCAATATTGAAAAACATCAACAAATTCAACAGCAACCTCAACACTGAAAATCACCAATAAATTCAAGAGCAACCTCAACATTGAAAAACAACGACAAATTCAACAACAACCTCAACATTGAAAAACACCAACAATTCAGCAACAACCTTAACTTTAAAAATACAAACAAGTTCAACAAAAAACATTGATGACACCACCAAATTCAACAAATACCTCAACAATGAAAAACACCAACAAAATCAACAACAACCTCAATTTTGAAAAACAGCATCAAATTCAACAACATGCTCAACAATGAAAAACACCAACAAATTCAACAACAACTTCAACATCGAAAAATACCAAGAATTCAACAACATCATCAGCATTGAAAAATACAAAAAATTTCAAATAAAGCATTGATAACACCCACAAATTCAACAATAACCTCAATATTGAATAACACCAATAAATTCAACATCAACCTCAACATTGAAAAATACCAACAAATTCAACAACAACCTCAGCATTGAAAGACACCAACATTTTCAACAACAACCACAACACTTAAAAGTACAAAAAAGTTCAAAAAAGAACATTGATAAAACCAACAAATTCAACAACCCCAATATTGAAAATCACCAACAAATTGAACAACCTTAACACAGAAAAACACCAACAAATTCAACAACAGCCTCAACAATGAAAAACACCAAAAAATTCAACAACAACCTCAATTTTGAAAAACAGCATCAAATTCAACAACATCCTCAACAATGAAAAACACCAACAAATTCAACAACAACTTCAACATTGATAAATACCAACAATTTCAACAACAACCTCAGCATTGAAAAACACAAAAAATTTCAAAAAAAGTTTTGATAACACCCACAAATTCAACAATAACCTCAATATTAAAAATCACCAACTAATTCAAAAACAACCTCAACATTGAAAAACACCAACAAGTTCAACAACGACCTCAACATTGAAAATCAGCAACAAATTCAACAATCTCATCATTGAAAAACGCCAACAAATTCAACAACAACCTCAACTTTTAAAAGTACAAAAAAGTTCAAAAAAGAACATTGATAAAACCAACAAATTCAACAACAACCTAAATATTGAAAATCACCAACAAATTGAACAACCTCAACATTGAAAAACACCAAAACGAATTCAACAACAACATTAACTTTTAAAAATAAAATCAAGTTCAAGAAAAAACATTGATAACACCAACAAATTCAACAACAACCTCAACAATGAAAAACACCAACAAATTCAACAACCTCTACAATGAAAAACACCATTCAATTCAACAACAACCTCAACATTTAAATGAGAAAAAGTTCAAAAAAAAATTGATAACACCAACAAATTCAACAACAACCTCAACAATGAAAAACACCAACAAATTCAACAACCTCAACAATGAAAAACACCAAAAATTTCAACAACAACCTCAACATTGAAAAATACAAAAAAGTTCAAAAAATAACAATGATAACACCAACAAATTCAACAACAACATCAACATTGAAAACTACAAAAAGTTCAAAAAATATCAGTGATAACACCAAGAAATTCATCAACAATCTCAATATTGAAAAGCAACAACAAATTCAACAACAAACTCAACGTTGAAAATCACCAACAAATTAACAACAACCTCAACATTGAAAAAACCAACTAATTCAACAAAAAACTCAACGTTGAAAAACACCAACAAATTTAACAACAACCTCAACAGTGAAAAAAACCAACAAATTCAACAACAATCTCAACTTTCAAAAATACAAAAAAGGTCAAAAAATAACATTGATTACAGCAACAAATTCAACAACAACTTCAATATTGAAAAACACCAACAAGTTCAACAACGACATCAGCATTTTAAATCAGCAACAAATTCAACAATCTCAACATTGAAAAACGCCAAAAATTTGAACAACAACCTCAACATGAAAAACACAATGAATTTCAACAACAACCTCAACATTTAAAAGTACAAAAAGTTCAAAAAAGAACATTGATAAATCCACCAATTTCAACAACAACCTAAATATTGAAAATCACCAACAAACTGAACAACCTCAACATTGAAAAACACCAACAAATTCAACAACAACCTTAACTATTAAAAATAAAAACAAGTTCAACAAAAAACATTGATAACACCAACAAATTCAACAACAACCTCAACAATGAAAAACACCAATAAGTTCAACAACAACATGAACATTGAAAAACACCAACAAATTCAACAACAACCTTAACTTTTAAAAATACCAACAAGTTCAACAAAAAACATTGATATCTCCAACAAATTCAACAAAAACCTCAACAATGAAAAACACCAACAAATTCAGCAACAACCTCAATATTGAATAACAGCAACAAATTCAACTACATCCTCAACATTGAAAAACACCAATATATTCAACATCAACCTCAACATTGAAAAATACCAACAATTCAACAACAACATCAGCATTGAAAAATACAAAAAATTTCAAAAAAAGCATTGATAACACCCACAAATTCAACAATAACCTCAATATTAAAAATCACCAACTAATTCAACAACAACCTCAACATTGAAAAACACCAACAAATTCAACAACAACCTCAACATTTAAAAGTACAAAAAAGTTCAAAAAAGAACATTGATAAAACCAACAAATTCAACAACAACCTAAATATTGAAAATCACCAACAAATTGAACAACCTCAACATTGAAAAACACCAAAACAAATTCAACAACAACATTAACTTTTAAAAATACCAACAAGTTCAACAAAAAACATTGATATCACCAACAAATTCAACAAAAACCTCAACAATGAAAAACACCAACAAATTCAGCAACAACCTCAATATTGAATAACAGCAACAAATTCAACTACATCCTCATCATTGAAAAACACCAATAAATTCAACATCAACCTCAACATTGAAAAATACCAACAAATTCAACAACAACCTCAGCATTGAAAAATACAAAAAGTTCAAAAAAAGCATTGATAACACCAACAAATTCAACAACAACCTCAACATTGAAAGACACCAACATTTTCAACAACAACCACAACACTTAAAAGTACAAAAAAGTTCAAAAAAGAACATTGATAAAACCAACAAATTCAACAACCCCAATATTGAAAATCACCAACAAATTGAACAACCTTAACACAGAAAAACACCAACAAATTCAACAACAGCCTCAACAATGAAAAACACCAAAAAATTCAACAACAACCTCAATTTTGAAAAACAGCATCAAATTCAACAACATCCTCAACAATGAAAAACACCAACAAATTCAACAACAACTTCAACATTGATAAATACCAACAATTTCAACAACAACCTCAGCATTGAAAAACACAAAAAATTTCAAAAAAAGTTTTGATAACACCCACAAATTCAACAATAACCTCAATATTAAAAATCACCAACTAATTCAAAAACAACCTCAACATTGAAAAACACCAACAAGTTCAACAACGACCTCAACATTGAAAATCAGCAACAAATTCAACAATCTCATCATTGAAAAACGCCAACAAATTCAACAACAACCTCAACTTTTAAAAGTACAAAAAAGTTCAAAAAAGAACATTGATAAAACCAACAAATTCAACAACAACCTAAATATTGAAAATCACCAACAAATTGAACAACCTCAACATTGAAAAACACCAAAACGAATTCAACAACAACATTAACTTTTAAAAATAAAATCAAGTTCAAGAAAAAACATTGATAACACCAACAAATTCAACAACAACCTCAACAATGAAAAACACCAACAAATTCAACAACCTCTACAATGAAAAACACCATTCAATTCAACAACAACCTCAACATTTAAATGAGAAAAAGTTCAAAAAAAAATTGATAACACCAACAAATTCAACAACAACCTCAACAATGAAAAACACCAACAACTTCAACAACCTCACCAATGAAAAACACTAAAAAATTCAACTACAACCGCAACATTGAAAAATACCAACAAATTCAACAACATGCTCAACTTTAAAAACTACAAAAAATTTCATAAAATAACATTGATACCACCAACAAATTTAACAACAAACTCAATATTGAAAATCAACAACAAATTCAACAACAAGCACAACATTGAAAAACACCAACAAATTCAACAACAAACTCAAATTTTAAAAGAAGAGAAAAAGTTCAAAAAAAACATTGATAACCCCAACAAATTCTACAACAACCTCAATGTTGAAAAGCACCAACAAATTCAACAAATACCTCAACTTTTAAATGAAGAGAAAAAGTTCAAAAAAAACATTGATAACACCAACAAACTCAACAACAACCTCAACTTTTAAAAGAAGAGAAAAAGTTCAAAAAAGAACATTGATAAAACCACCAAGTTCAACAAAAACCTCAATATTTAAACTCACCAATAAATTGAATAACCTCAACATTGAAAAACACCAACAAATTCAACAACAACCTCAATATTGAACGACACCAACAAATTCAACAGCAACCTCAACAATGAAAAATACAAAAAAGTTCGAAAAATATCTCTGATAACACCAACAAATTCAACAACAACCTGATTATTGAAAAATACAAAAAAGTTCAAAAAATAACATGGATAATGAATTCAACAACAAACTCGATATTGAAAATCAACAACAAATTCAACAACAACGTCAACATTGAAAAAAACCATGAAATTCAGCTACAAGCTCAACATTGAAAAACACCAACAATTTGAACAACAACCTCAACTTTTAAATGAAGAGAAAAAGTTCAAAAAAGAACATTTATAAAACCAACAAATTCAATGACAACATCAATATTGAAAATCACTAAGAAATTGAACAACTTCAACAATGAAAAACACTAACAAATTCATCAACAACCACAACATTGAAAAACACCAACAAATTCAAAAAAATCAACAATGAAAAACGCCAAAAAATTCAACAACCGCAACATTGAAAAATACGAACAAGTTCAACGACAACCTCAACTTTTAAAAGAAGAGAAAAAGTTTAAAAAAAAATTGATAACACCAACAAATTCAACAACAACCTCAACATTGAAAAATACAAAAAAGTACAAAAAATAACATTGATAACACCAACAAATTCCGCAACAACCTCAACATTGAAAAAAAACAAAGCAGTTCCAAAACTAACATTGATAACACCAACAAATTCAGCAACAAATTCAATATTGAAAAAACCAACAAATTCAACAACAAGCTCAACGTTGAAAAACACCAACAAATTCAACAACCTCAACTTTTAAAAGAAGAGATAAAGTTCAAAAAAAACATTGATAACACCAACACAATTAACAACAACCTCAACACTGAAAAACAGCAACAAATTCAACAACAACCTCAACTTATAAAAATACAGAAAAGTTCAACAAAAGACATTAATATCACCAAACAAATTCAACAACAACCTCAACAATGAAAAACACCAACAAATTCAACAACAACCTCAACATTGAAAAACACCAACAAATTCAAAAACAATCTCAACTTTCAAAAATAGAATAAAGTTCAAAAAATAACATTGATAACACCAACAAATTCAACAACAACCTCAATATTGAAAATCACAAAAAAATTCAACAAAATACACAACATTGAAAAACAGCAACAAATTCAACAACAACCACAACTTTGAAAAATACCAACAAATTCAACAACAACCTAAATATTGAAAGACACCAACAAGTTCCACAACAACATCAACATTGAAAATCAGCAACAAATTCAACAAGAATTTCAACATTGAAAAACGCCAACAAATTCAACAACAACCTCAACATTGAAAATCACCAACAAATTCAACAACAACCTCAACGTTGAAAAACTCCTGAAATTCAACAACAATCTCAACATTGAAAAATACAACAAAGTTCAACAACTAACATTGATAACACCAACAAATTCAACAACAACCTCTACATTGAAAACTATATAAAAGTTCAAAAAATAACATTGATAACACCAACAAATTCAACAACAATCTCAACATTGAAAAATACAAAAAGTTCAAAAAATAACATTGATAACACCATCAAATTCAACAACAAACTCAATATTGATAATCATCAACAAATTCAACAACAAGCTCAACATTGAAAAACAGCAACAAATTCAACAACAAACTTAAATTTTAAAAGAAGAGAAAAAGTTCAAAAGAAACATTGAGAATCCCAACAAATTCAACAACAACAAATTCAACACGACCGTCAACAATGAAAAAAGACCAGCAAATTCAGCAACAAGCTCAACATTGAAAAACACCAACAAATTGAACAACAACCTCAATGTTGAAAATCACCAACAATTTGAACAATCTCAATATTGAAAAAGAGCAACAAATTCAACAACCTCAACATTGAAAAACACCAACAACTTCAACAACCTCAACAATGAAAAACGCCAAAAAAATCAACAACCGCTACGTTGAAAAATACCAACAAATTCAACAATAACCTCAAATTTTAAATGAAGAGAAAAAGTTCAAAAAAAACATTGATAACACCAACAAATTCAACAACAACCTGTACATTGAAAAATACAAAGAAGTTCAAAAAATAACATTGATAACACCAACAAATTCAACAACAACCTAAACATTGAAAAATACAAAACAGTTCAGAAAATAACATTGATAACACCAACAAATTCAGCAACAAACTCAATACTGAAAATCAAAAACAAATTCAACAACAACCTCAACATTGAAAATCACCAACAAATTCAACAACAACCTCAACATTGAAAAAACCAACAAATTCAACAACAAGCTCATCATTGAAAAACACCAACGAATTCAAACAACAACCTCAACTTTATACAGAAGAGAAAAAGTTCAAAAAAAACATTGATAACAGCAACAAATTCAACAACAACCTCAAAATTGAAAGGCACCAACAAGTTCAACAACAACCTCAACATTGAAAATCACCAACAAATTCAACAACATCAACATTGAAAATGACCAACAAATCCAATAACAACCTCAACAATGAAAAACACCAACAAATTCAACAACAACCTCAACATTGAAAAACACCAACAAATTCAACAACAATCTCAACTTTCAAAAATAGAAAAAAGTTCAAAAAATAACATTGATAACACCAACAAATTCAACAACAACCTCAATTTTGAAAATCACCAACAAATTCAACAACAAACTCAACATGGAAAAACACCAACAAATTCAACAACAACCTCAATATTGAAAATCACCAACAAATTCAACAACAACCTCAACATTGAAAAGCACCAACAAATTCAACAACAACCTTAACTTTTAAAAGAAGAGAAAACGTTCAAAAAAAACATTGATAACACCAACAAATTCAACAACAACCTCAACATTGAGAAACACCAACAAATTCAACAACAACCTCAACATTGAAAAATACAAAAAAATTCAAAAAATAACATTGATAACACCAACAAAATCAACAACAACCTCAATATTGAAAACCACCAACAAATTCAACAACAAACTCAACATGGAAAAACACCAACTAATTCAACAACAACCTCAACATTGAAAAGCACCAACAAATTCAACAACAAGCTCAACATTGAAAAACACCAACAAATTCAAAAACAAAATTAAATTTTAAAAGAAGATAAAAATTTCAAAAAAAACATTGAGAATCCCAACAAATTCAACAAAAACCACGACATGGAAAAACAACAACAAATTCAACAACGACCTCAATATTGAAAGACACCAACAAAGTCAACAACAACCTCAACATGGAAAATCACCAACGAATTCAACAACATCAATATTGAAAATCACCAACAAATTCAACAACAACCTCAATATTGAAAAACACCAACAAATTCAACAACAACACCAATATTGAAAAAGACCAACAAATTCAACAAAACCCACAGCATTGAAAAGCACCAACAAACTCAACAACAACCTCGACTTTTAAAAGAAGAGAAAAAGTTCAAAAAAAACATTTATAACACCAACAAATTCAACAACAACGTGAACATTGAAATTCACCAAGAAATTCAACAACAACCTCAACATTGAAAAACACCAACAAATTCAACAACAACCTAAATATTGAACGACACCAGCACATTCAACAACAACCTCAACATTGAAAATCACCAACAAATTCAACAACTTCAAAATTGAAAATCACCAACCAATTCAACAACAACCTCAACTATGAAAAATACAAAAAAGTTCAAAAAATAACATTGATAACTCCAACAAATTCAACAACAACCTGAACATTGAAAAATACAAAAAAGTTCTAAAAATAACATTGATAACACCATCAAATTCAACAACAAACTCGATATTGAAAATCAGCAACATATTCAACTACAACCTCAATATTGAAAATCACCACCAAATTGAACAACCTCAACTTTGAAAAACACCAAGTTCAACAACAACCTCAACATTGAAAAAACCAACAAATTCAACAACAAGCTCAATGTTGAAAAACACCAACAAATTCAACAACGACCTCAACTTTTAAAAGAAGAGAAAAAGTTCAAATAAAACATTGCTAATACCAACAAATTCAACAACAACCTCAACATTGAAAAAGACCAACAAATTCATCAACAACCTCAACATTGAAAAATAGAAAAAAATTCAAAAAATAACATTGATAACGCCAAAAAATTCAACAACAACCTCAATATTAAAAATCACGAAAAAATTCAACAACAAACTCAACATTGAAAAAAAGCAACAGATTCATGAACAATCTCAACAATGAAAAACACCAACAAATTCAACAACACCCACAACATTGAAAAATACCAACTAATTCATCAACAACCTCAACATTAGAAAAATTCAAAAAAGTTCAAAAAATAACATTGATAACACCAACAAATTCAACAACAATCTCAACATTGAAAAACACCAACAAATTCAACAACAACCAAAATATGGAAAGACACCAACAATTCAGCAACATCCTCAATTGAAAATCAGCAACGAATTCCACAAGAATCTCAACATTGAATAACGCCAACAAATTCAACAACAACCTCAATATTGAAAATCACCAACAAATTCAACAACAACCTCAACATTGAAAAACTCCAGAAATTCAACAACAACCTCAACATTTCAAAGTACAAAAAAGTTCAAAAAAGAACATTGATAAAACCAACAAATTCAACAACAACCTCAATGTTAAAAATCACCAACAAATTATACAACCTCAACATTGAAAAACACCAACAAATTCAACAACAACCTCAACATTAATAAACAACAACAACTTCAACAACCTCAACAATGAAAAACACCAAAATATTCAATAACAACTGCAACTTTGAAAATTAACTAGAAATTCAACAACAACCTCAAGTTTTAAAAGAGAAAAAGTTCAAAACATACATTGATAACACCAAAAATTCAACAACAATCTCAACTTTGAAAACAACATGAAGTTCAAAAAATAACATTGATAACACCAACAAATTCAACAACAACCTCAACATTGAAAAACAACAACAAATTCAACAATAAACCTCAACATTGAAAAAAACCTAAAAATTCAACATGAAGCTCAGCATTGAAAACACCAACATATCCAACCTGAACCTCAACTTTTAAAAGAATAAAAAAAGTTCAAACCAACAAATTGAAAAACAACCTCAACATTGAAAAATACAAAAAAGTTTAAAAAAATAACATTGATAACACCATCAAATTCATCAACAAACTCAATATTGAAAATCAACAACAAATTCAACAACATTCTTAACATTAAAAAACACTAACAAATTCACCAACAGCTTCAACATTGAAAAAAACAACAAATGCAACAACAAGCACAACATTGAAAACCACCAACAAATTCAACAACAACCTCAATATTGAAAATCACCAACAAATTCAACAACAACCTCAACATTGAAAAGCACCAACAAATTCAACAACAACCTTAACTTTTAAAAGAAGAGAAAACGTTCAAAAAAAACATTGATAACACCAACAAATTCAACAACAACCTCAACATTGAGAAACACCAACAAATTCAACAACAACCTCAACATTGAAAAATACAAAAAAATTCAAAAAATAACATTGATAACACCAACAAAATCAACAACAACCTCAATATTGAAAACCACCAACAAATTCAACAACAAACTCAACATGGAAAAACACCAACTAATTCAACAACAACCTCAACATTGAAAAGCACCAACAAATTCAACAACAAGCTCAACATTGAAAAACACCAACAAATTCAAAAACAAAATTAAATTTTAAAAGAAGATAAAAATTTCAAAAAAAACATTGAGAATCCCAACAAATTCAACAAAAACCACGACATGGAAAAACAACAACAAATTCAACAACGACCTCAATATTGAAAGACACCAACAAAGTCAACAACAACCTCAACATGGAAAATCACCAACGAATTCAACAACATCAATATTGAAAATCACCAACAAATTCAACAACAACCTCAATATTGAAAAACACCAACAAATTCAACAACAACACCAATATTGAAAAAGACCAACAAATTCAACAAAACCCACAGCATTGAAAAGCACCAACAAACTCAACAACAACCTCGACTTTTAAAAGAAGAGAAAAAGTTCAAAAAAAACATTTATAACACCAACAAATTCAACAACAACGTGAACATTGAAATTCACCAAGAAATTCAACAACAACCTCAACATTGAAAAACACCAACAAATTCAACAACAACCTAAATATTGAACGACACCAGCACATTCAACAACAACCTCAACATTGAAAATCACCAACAAATTCAACAACTTCAAAATTGAAAATCACCAACCAATTCAACAACAACCTCAACTATGAAAAATACAAAAAAGTTCAAAAAATAACATTGATAACTCCAACAAATTCAACAACAACCTGAACATTGAAAAATACAAAAAAGTTCTAAAAATAACATTGATAACACCATCAAATTCAACAACAAACTCGATATTGAAAATCAGCAACATATTCAACTACAACCTCAATATTGAAAATCACCACCAAATTGAACAACCTCAACTTTGAAAAACACCAAGTTCAACAACAACCTCAACATTGAAAAAACCAACAAATTCAACAACAAGCTCAATGTTGAAAAACACCAACAAATTCAACAACGACCTCAACTTTTAAAAGAAGAGAAAAAGTTCAAATAAAACATTGCTAATACCAACAAATTCAACAACAACCTCAACATTGAAAAAGACCAACAAATTCATCAACAACCTCAACATTGAAAAATAGAAAAAAATTCAAAAAATAACATTGATAACGCCAAAAAATTCAACAACAACCTCAATATTAAAAATCACGAAAAAATTCAACAACAAACTCAACATTGAAAAAAAGCAACAGATTCATGAACAATCTCAACAATGAAAAACACCAACAAATTCAACAACACCCACAACATTGAAAAATACCAACTAATTCATCAACAACCTCAACATTAGAAAAATTCAAAAAAGTTCAAAAAATAACATTGATAACACCAACAAATTCAACAACAATCTCAACATTGAAAAACACCAACAAATTCAACAACAACCAAAATATGGAAAGACACCAACAATTCAGCAACATCCTCAATTGAAAATCAGCAACGAATTCCACAAGAATCTCAACATTGAATAACGCCAACAAATTCAACAACAACCTCAATATTGAAAATCACCAACAAATTCAACAACAACCTCAACATTGAAAAACTCCAGAAATTCAACAACAACCTCAACATTTCAAAGTACAAAAAAGTTCAAAAAAGAACATTGATAAAACCAACAAATTCAACAACAACCTCAATGTTAAAAATCACCAACAAATTATACAACCTCAACATTGAAAAACACCAACAAATTCAACAACAACCTCAACATTAATAAACAACAACAACTTCAACAACCTCAACAATGAAAAACACCAAAATATTCAATAACAACTGCAACTTTGAAAATTAACTAGAAATTCAACAACAACCTCAAGTTTTAAAAGAGAAAAAGTTCAAAACATACATTGATAACACCAAAAATTCAACAACAATCTCAACTTTGAAAACAACATGAAGTTCAAAAAATAACATTGATAACACCAACAAATTCAACAACAACCTCAACATTGAAAAACAACAACAAATTCAACAATAAACCTCAACATTGAAAAAAACCTAAAAATTCAACATGAAGCTCAGCATTGAAAACACCAACATATCCAACCTGAACCTCAACTTTTAAAAGAATAAAAAAAGTTCAAACCAACAAATTGAAAAACAACCTCAACATTGAAAAATACAAAAAAGTTTAAAAAAATAACATTGATAACACCATCAAATTCATCAACAAACTCAATATTGAAAATCAACAACAAATTCAACAACATTCTTAACATTAAAAAACACTAACAAATTCACCAACAGCTTCAACATTGAAAAAAACAACAAATGCAACAACAAGCACAACATTGAAAACCACCAACAAATTCAACAACAACCTCAACTTTTAAAAGAAGAGAAAAAGTACAAAAAAGAACATTGATAAAACCAAGAAATTCAATAACAACCTCAATATTGAAATCACCAACAAATTGAGCAACCACAACATTGAAAGACACCAACAAATTCAACAACAACCTTAACTTTTAAAAATACAACAAGTTCATCAAAAACATTGATAACACCAACAAATTCAACAACAACCTCAACATTGAAAAACACGAACAACTTCAAAAACCTCAACAACGAAAAGCACCAGAAAATTCAAAATAAACTGCAACAATGAAAAAAGCTCACAAATTCAACAAGAACCTCAACTTTTAAAAAAAGATAAAAAGTTCAAAAAAACATTGATAACACCAACAAATTCATCAACAACCTCAACATTCAAAAATACTAAAAAGTTCAAAAAATAATATTGATAACACCAACATAATCAACAACAAACTCAATATTGAAAATCAACAACAAATTCATCAACAACCTCAACATTGAAAATCACCTACAAATTCAACAACATCGTCAACATTGAAAAACACCAACAAGTTCACCAACCTCAACATTGAAAAACATCATCAAATGCAACAACCTCAACAGTCAAAATCACCAACAAATTCAACATCAACCTCAACAAGGAAAATCACCAAAAAATTCAACAACAACCTCAACATTGAAAAACACCAACAAATTCACCAACAACCTTAACTTTTAAAAATACATAAAATTTCAACAAAAAACATTGATAACACCAACAAAAACCTGAACAATGAAAAACACCTACACATTCAAAAACAACCTGAACATTGAAAACAGCATCAAATTCAAAAACAACCTCAGCAATGAAAAACACCAACAACTTCAACAACAACATCAACATTGAAAAATACCAACAAATTCAACAACAACCTAAACATTGAAAAATACAAAAAAGTTCAAAAAATAACATTGATAGCACCAACAAATTCAACAACAACCTCAACATTGAAAAACACCAACAAATTCAACAACAACCCCTACATTGAAAAATACAAAAAAGTTCAAAAAATAACATTGATAACACCAACAAATTCAACAACAAACTCAATATTGAAAATGAACCACAAATTCAACAACAACCTCAACATTGAAAAACATCAAGAAATTCAACAACAACCTCAATATTGAAAGACTCCAACAAGTTCAACAAATACCTCAACATTGAAAATCAGCAACAAATTCAACAACAATCTCAACATTGAAAAACGACAACAAATTCAAGAACAAAAACAATATTGAAAATCAACAACAAATTCAACGTCAACCTCAACATTGAAAAACACCAACAAATTCAACAACAACCTCAACTTTTAAAAGTACAAAAAAGTTCAAAAAAGAACATTGATAAGACTAACAAATGAAACAACAACCTCAATGTTGAAAATCACCAACAAATTGAACAAGCTCAACATTAAAAAACACCAACAAATTCAACAACAACCTCAACATTGAAAATCAACAACAAATTCAACAACAACCTCAACATTGAAAAACACCAACAAATTCAACAAAAACCTCAACATTACAAAAAACCTACAAATTCAAAGAGAAGCTCAACATTCAAAAACACCAGCAAATTCAACAAGAACCTCAACTTTTAAAAGAAGAGAAAAAGTTCTAAAAAAAACATTGATAACACCAAGAAATTCGACAACAAACTCAATATTGATAATCAGCAACAAATTCAACATCAACCTCAACATTGAAAATTACCAACAAATTCAACAACAACCTCAACATTGAGAAACACCAACAAATTCAACAACCTCAACATTGAAAATCACCAACAAATTCAACAACCTCAACATTGAAAATCACCAACAAATTCAACAACAACATCAACAAGGAAAAAAACCAAAAAATTCAACGACAACCTCAACATTGAAGAACACTAACAAATTCAAAAACAATCTTAACTTTTAAAAATACAAACAAGTTCAACAAAAAATATTGATAACAAGAACAAATTCAACAAAAACCTCAACAATGAAAAACACCAACAAATTCAACAACAACCTCAACATTGAAAAACACCAACAAATTCAACAATAACCTTAACCTTTAAAAATACAAACAAGTTCAACAAAACACATTGATAACACCAACAATTTCAACAACAACCTCAAAAATAAAATTTTCCAACAAATTCAACAACAAACTCAACAATGAAAAACACCAAAAAATTCAACAACAACAGCAACGTTGAAAAATACCAACAAATTCAACAACAAGCTGAACATTGAAAACTACAAAAAATTGCAAAAAATAACATTGATAACACCAACAAATTCAACAACAAACTCAATACTGAAAATCAACAACAAATACAACAAAAACCTCAACATTGAAAAGCACCAACAAATTCAACAACAACCTCAACATTGATATAGACCTACAAATTCAATAACAGGCTCAACATTGAAAAACACCAACAAATTCAACAACAACCTTAACTTTTAAAAGAAGAGAAAAAGTTCAAAAAAAACATTGATAACACCAACAAATAGAACGACAACCTCAACGTTGAAAAGCACCAACAATTTCAACAACAACCTCAACATTGAAAAATACCAACAAATACAAAAACAACCTCAGCATTGAAAAATACAAAAAAGTTCAAAAAATAACATTGATAACACCATCAAATTCAACAACAACCTCAATACTGAAAATCAACAACAAATTCAACAACAACCTCAAAATTGAAAAACACCAACAAAATCAACAACAACCTCAATATTGAAAGACACCAACAAGTTCAACAACAACCTCAACATTGAAAATCAGCAAAAAATTCAACAACTATCTCAACATAGAAAAAAGCCACCAAATTCAACAACAACCTCAACATTGAAAATCACCAACAAATTCAGCAACCTCAACATTGAATATCACCAACAAATTCAACAACAACCTCAACAATGAAAAACACCAACAAATTCAACAACAACCTCAACATTGAGAAACACCAACCAATTCAACAACAATCAAAACTTTCAAAAATACAAAAAAGATCTAAAATTAACATTGACAACACCAGAAATTTCAATAAAAAACAACCTCAATATTGAAAATCACCAACAAATTCAACAACCTCAACATTGAAAAACAGCAGCAAATTCAGCAACAACATCAACAATGAATAACACCAACAAATTCAACAACAATCTCAGCATTGAAAAATACCAACAAATTCAACAACAACCTCAACATTGAAAAATACAAATAAGTTCAAAAAATAACATTGATAACACCATCAAATTCAACAACAACCTGAATATTGAAAATCACCAACAAATTCAAACAACAGCCTCAACACTGAAAAACACCAATAAATTCAACAACAACCTCAATATTGAAAATCACCAACAAATTAAAAAACAGCCTCAATATTGAAAAACACCAACAAATTCAACAACAACCTCAACTTTAAAAAGATGAGAAAAAGTTCAAAATAAATATTGATAATTCCAACAAATTCAGCAACAAACTCAATATTGAAAATCAAAAACAAATTCAACAACAACCTCATCAATGAAAATCACCAACAAATTCAACAACAAACTCAACATTGAAATACACCACCAAATTCAACGACAACCTCAACTTTTAAAATAAGAGAAAAAGTTCAAAAAAAACATTGATAACACCTACAAATTCAACAACAGCCACAAGATTGAAAAGCACCAACAAATTCAACAACAACCTCAACACTGAAAAACAGCAACAAATTAAACAAGAACCTCAACATTGAAAAATACCAACAAATTCAAAAAGAACCTCAACATTGATAAATACAAAAAAGTTCAAAAAATAACATTGATAACACCAACAAATTCAACAAAAACCTCAACGTTGAAAAACACCAACAAATTCAACAACAACCTCAATATTGAAAGACACCAACAAGTTCAACAACGACCTCAACATTGAAAATCAGCAAAAAATTCAACAAAAATCTCATCATTCAAAAACACCAACAAATTCATCAACAACCTCAATATTGAAAGACACCAACAAGTTCAACAACAACCTCAACATTGAAAATCACCAACAAATTCAACAACAACCTCAAGCATGAAAAACACCAACAAATTCAACAACAACCTCAACATTGAAAAACACCATCAAATTCAACAACAATCTCAACTTTCAAAAATACAAAAAAAATCAAAAATTAACATTGATAATACCAACAAATTCAACATCAACCTCAATATTGCAAATCACCAACAAATTCATCAACCTCAACATTGAATATCACCAACAAATTCAACAACAACCACAACATTGATAAACACCAACAAATACAACAACAACCTCATTATTGAAAATCACCAACAAATTCAACAACCTCAACATTGGAAAACAGCAGCAAATTCAGCAACAACATCAACAATGAAAAATACCAACAAATTAAACAACAACCTCAACGTTGAAAAATACCAACAAATTCATCAACAACCTAAACATTTAAAAATACAAATAAGTTCAAAAAATAACATTGATAACACCAACAAACTCAACAACAACGTCAATATTGAAAATCACCAACAAATTCAAGAACAGCCTCAACAATGAAAAACACCAACAATTCAACAACAACCTCAACATTGAAAGACACCAACAAGTTCAACAACAACCTCAACATTGAAAATCAGCTACAAATTCAACAACAACCTCAACATTGAAAAGCTCCAACAAATTCAACAACAGCCTCAACATTGAAAAACACCAACAAATTGAACAACATCAATATTGAAAATCACCAAAAAATTCAACAACAACCGCAACATTGAAAAATACCAACAAATTCAACAACAATCTCAACATTGAAAAACACCAACAAATTCAACAACAATCTCAACATTGAAAAATACAAAAAAGTTCAAATAATGACATTGATAACATCATAAAATTCAACAACAAACTCGCTATTGAAAATCAACAACAAATTCTACATCAACCACAACATTGAATAAAACCAGCAAATTCAACAACAAGCTCAACATTGAAAAACACCAACAAATTCAACAACAACCAAAATATGGAAAGACACCAACAATTCAGCAACATCCTCAATTGAAAATCAGCAACGAATTCCACAAGAATCTCAACATTGAATAACGCCAACAAATTCAACAACAACCTCAATATTGAAAATCACCAACAAATTCAACAACAACCTCAACATTGAAAAACTCCAGAAATTCAACAACAACCTCAACATTTCAAAGTACAAAAAAGTTCAAAAAAGAACATTGATAAAACCAACAAATTCAACAACAACCTCAATGTTAAAAATCACCAACAAATTATACAACCTCAACATTGAAAAACACCAACAAATTCAACAACAACCTCAACATTAATAAACAACAACAACTTCAACAACCTCAACAATGAAAAACACCAAAATATTCAATAACAACTGCAACTTTGAAAATTAACTAGAAATTCAACAACAACCTCAAGTTTTAAAAGAGAAAAAGTTCAAAACATACATTGATAACACCAAAAATTCAACAACAATCTCAACTTTGAAAACAACATGAAGTTCAAAAAATAACATTGATAACACCAACAAATTCAACAACAACCTCAACATTGAAAAACAACAACAAATTCAACAATAAACCTCAACATTGAAAAAAACCTAAAAATTCAACATGAAGCTCAGCATTGAAAACACCAACATATCCAACCTGAACCTCAACTTTTAAAAGAATAAAAAAAGTTCAAACCAACAAATTGAAAAACAACCTCAACATTGAAAAATACAAAAAAGTTTAAAAAAATAACATTGATAACACCATCAAATTCATCAACAAACTCAATATTGAAAATCAACAACAAATTCAACAACATTCTTAACATTAAAAAACACTAACAAATTCACCAACAGCTTCAACATTGAAAAAAACAACAAATGCAACAACAAGCACAACATTGAAAACCACCAACAAATTCAACAACAACCTCAACTTTTAAAAGAAGAGAAAAAGTACAAAAAAGAACATTGATAAAACCAAGAAATTCAATAACAACCTCAATATTGAAATCACCAACAAATTGAGCAACCACAACATTGAAAGACACCAACAAATTCAACAACAACCTTAACTTTTAAAAATACAACAAGTTCATCAAAAACATTGATAACACCAACAAATTCAACAACAACCTCAACATTGAAAAACACGAACAACTTCAAAAACCTCAACAACGAAAAGCACCAGAAAATTCAAAATAAACTGCAACAATGAAAAAAGCTCACAAATTCAACAAGAACCTCAACTTTTAAAAAAAGATAAAAAGTTCAAAAAAACATTGATAACACCAACAAATTCATCAACAACCTCAACATTCAAAAATACTAAAAAGTTCAAAAAATAATATTGATAACACCAACATAATCAACAACAAACTCAATATTGAAAATCAACAACAAATTCATCAACAACCTCAACATTGAAAATCACCTACAAATTCAACAACATCGTCAACATTGAAAAACACCAACAAGTTCACCAACCTCAACATTGAAAAACATCATCAAATGCAACAACCTCAACAGTCAAAATCACCAACAAATTCAACATCAACCTCAACAAGGAAAATCACCAAAAAATTCAACAACAACCTCAACATTGAAAAACACCAACAAATTCACCAACAACCTTAACTTTTAAAAATACATAAAATTTCAACAAAAAACATTGATAACACCAACAAAAACCTGAACAATGAAAAACACCTACACATTCAAAAACAACCTGAACATTGAAAACAGCATCAAATTCAAAAACAACCTCAGCAATGAAAAACACCAACAACTTCAACAACAACATCAACATTGAAAAATACCAACAAATTCAACAACAACCTAAACATTGAAAAATACAAAAAAGTTCAAAAAATAACATTGATAGCACCAACAAATTCAACAACAACCTCAACATTGAAAAACACCAACAAATTCAACAACAACCCCTACATTGAAAAATACAAAAAAGTTCAAAAAATAACATTGATAACACCAACAAATTCAACAACAAACTCAATATTGAAAATGAACCACAAATTCAACAACAACCTCAACATTGAAAAACATCAAGAAATTCAACAACAACCTCAATATTGAAAGACTCCAACAAGTTCAACAAATACCTCAACATTGAAAATCAGCAACAAATTCAACAACAATCTCAACATTGAAAAACGACAACAAATTCAAGAACAAAAACAATATTGAAAATCAACAACAAATTCAACGTCAACCTCAACATTGAAAAACACCAACAAATTCAACAACAACCTCAACTTTTAAAAGTACAAAAAAGTTCAAAAAAGAACATTGATAAGACTAACAAATGAAACAACAACCTCAATGTTGAAAATCACCAACAAATTGAACAAGCTCAACATTAAAAAACACCAACAAATTCAACAACAACCTCAACATTGAAAATCAACAACAAATTCAACAACAACCTCAACATTGAAAAACACCAACAAATTCAACAAAAACCTCAACATTACAAAAAACCTACAAATTCAAAGAGAAGCTCAACATTCAAAAACACCAGCAAATTCAACAAGAACCTCAACTTTTAAAAGAAGAGAAAAAGTTCTAAAAAAAACATTGATAACACCAAGAAATTCGACAACAAACTCAATATTGATAATCAGCAACAAATTCAACATCAACCTCAACATTGAAAATTACCAACAAATTCAACAACAACCTCAACATTGAGAAACACCAACAAATTCAACAACCTCAACATTGAAAATCACCAACAAATTCAACAACCTCAACATTGAAAATCACCAACAAATTCAACAACAACATCAACAAGGAAAAAAACCAAAAAATTCAACGACAACCTCAACATTGAAGAACACTAACAAATTCAAAAACAATCTTAACTTTTAAAAATACAAACAAGTTCAACAAAAAATATTGATAACAAGAACAAATTCAACAAAAACCTCAACAATGAAAAACACCAACAAATTCAACAACAACCTCAACATTGAAAAACACCAACAAATTCAACAATAACCTTAACCTTTAAAAATACAAACAAGTTCAACAAAACACATTGATAACACCAACAATTTCAACAACAACCTCAAAAATAAAATTTTCCAACAAATTCAACAACAAACTCAACAATGAAAAACACCAAAAAATTCAACAACAACAGCAACGTTGAAAAATACCAACAAATTCAACAACAAGCTGAACATTGAAAACTACAAAAAATTGCAAAAAATAACATTGATAACACCAACAAATTCAACAACAAACTCAATACTGAAAATCAACAACAAATACAACAAAAACCTCAACATTGAAAAGCACCAACAAATTCAACAACAACCTCAACATTGATATAGACCTACAAATTCAATAACAGGCTCAACATTGAAAAACACCAACAAATTCAACAACAACCTTAACTTTTAAAAGAAGAGAAAAAGTTCAAAAAAAACATTGATAACACCAACAAATAGAACGACAACCTCAACGTTGAAAAGCACCAACAATTTCAACAACAACCTCAACATTGAAAAATACCAACAAATACAAAAACAACCTCAGCATTGAAAAATACAAAAAAGTTCAAAAAATAACATTGATAACACCATCAAATTCAACAACAACCTCAATACTGAAAATCAACAACAAATTCAACAACAACCTCAAAATTGAAAAACACCAACAAAATCAACAACAACCTCAATATTGAAAGACACCAACAAGTTCAACAACAACCTCAACATTGAAAATCAGCAAAAAATTCAACAACTATCTCAACATAGAAAAAAGCCACCAAATTCAACAACAACCTCAACATTGAAAATCACCAACAAATTCAGCAACCTCAACATTGAATATCACCAACAAATTCAACAACAACCTCAACAATGAAAAACACCAACAAATTCAACAACAACCTCAACATTGAGAAACACCAACCAATTCAACAACAATCAAAACTTTCAAAAATACAAAAAAGATCTAAAATTAACATTGACAACACCAGAAATTTCAATAAAAAACAACCTCAATATTGAAAATCACCAACAAATTCAACAACCTCAACATTGAAAAACAGCAGCAAATTCAGCAACAACATCAACAATGAATAACACCAACAAATTCAACAACAATCTCAGCATTGAAAAATACCAACAAATTCAACAACAACCTCAACATTGAAAAATACAAATAAGTTCAAAAAATAACATTGATAACACCATCAAATTCAACAACAACCTGAATATTGAAAATCACCAACAAATTCAAACAACAGCCTCAACACTGAAAAACACCAATAAATTCAACAACAACCTCAATATTGAAAATCACCAACAAATTAAAAAACAGCCTCAATATTGAAAAACACCAACAAATTCAACAACAACCTCAACTTTAAAAAGATGAGAAAAAGTTCAAAATAAATATTGATAATTCCAACAAATTCAGCAACAAACTCAATATTGAAAATCAAAAACAAATTCAACAACAACCTCATCAATGAAAATCACCAACAAATTCAACAACAAACTCAACATTGAAATACACCACCAAATTCAACGACAACCTCAACTTTTAAAATAAGAGAAAAAGTTCAAAAAAAACATTGATAACACCTACAAATTCAACAACAGCCACAAGATTGAAAAGCACCAACAAATTCAACAACAACCTCAACACTGAAAAACAGCAACAAATTAAACAAGAACCTCAACATTGAAAAATACCAACAAATTCAAAAAGAACCTCAACATTGATAAATACAAAAAAGTTCAAAAAATAACATTGATAACACCAACAAATTCAACAAAAACCTCAACGTTGAAAAACACCAACAAATTCAACAACAACCTCAATATTGAAAGACACCAACAAGTTCAACAACGACCTCAACATTGAAAATCAGCAAAAAATTCAACAAAAATCTCATCATTCAAAAACACCAACAAATTCATCAACAACCTCAATATTGAAAGACACCAACAAGTTCAACAACAACCTCAACATTGAAAATCACCAACAAATTCAACAACAACCTCAAGCATGAAAAACACCAACAAATTCAACAACAACCTCAACATTGAAAAACACCATCAAATTCAACAACAATCTCAACTTTCAAAAATACAAAAAAAATCAAAAATTAACATTGATAATACCAACAAATTCAACATCAACCTCAATATTGCAAATCACCAACAAATTCATCAACCTCAACATTGAATATCACCAACAAATTCAACAACAACCACAACATTGATAAACACCAACAAATACAACAACAACCTCATTATTGAAAATCACCAACAAATTCAACAACCTCAACATTGGAAAACAGCAGCAAATTCAGCAACAACATCAACAATGAAAAATACCAACAAATTAAACAACAACCTCAACGTTGAAAAATACCAACAAATTCATCAACAACCTAAACATTTAAAAATACAAATAAGTTCAAAAAATAACATTGATAACACCAACAAACTCAACAACAACGTCAATATTGAAAATCACCAACAAATTCAAGAACAGCCTCAACAATGAAAAACACCAACAATTCAACAACAACCTCAACATTGAAAGACACCAACAAGTTCAACAACAACCTCAACATTGAAAATCAGCTACAAATTCAACAACAACCTCAACATTGAAAAGCTCCAACAAATTCAACAACAGCCTCAACATTGAAAAACACCAACAAATTGAACAACATCAATATTGAAAATCACCAAAAAATTCAACAACAACCGCAACATTGAAAAATACCAACAAATTCAACAACAATCTCAACATTGAAAAACACCAACAAATTCAACAACAATCTCAACATTGAAAAATACAAAAAAGTTCAAATAATGACATTGATAACATCATAAAATTCAACAACAAACTCGCTATTGAAAATCAACAACAAATTCTACATCAACCACAACATTGAATAAAACCAGCAAATTCAACAACAAGCTCAACATTGAAAAACACCAACAAATTCAACAACAACCTCAACTTTTAAAAGAAGAGAAAAAGTACCAAATAGAACATTGATAAAACCAACAAATTCAACAACAACCTCAATATTGAAAATCACCAAAAAATGAACAACCTCAACATTAAAAAACACCAACAAATTCAACAACAACCTCAACAATGAAAAACACCAACAAATTCAACAACAACCTCAACATTGAAAAACACCAACAACTTCAGCAATCTCAACAATGAAAAACACCAAAAAATTCAACAACCGCAACTTTGAAAAATACCAACAAATTCAAAAATAACATCAACTTTTAAAAGAAGAGAAAAAGTTCAAAAAAACATTGATAACACCAACAAATTCAACAACAACCTCAACATTGAAAAATACAAAAAAGTTCAAAAAATAACATTGATCGCTCCAACAAATTCAACAACAAGCTCAACATTGAAAAATACAAAAAATTTCAAAAAATAACATTGATAACATGAACAAATTCAGCATCAAACTCAACGTTGAAAATCAAATACAAATTCAACAACAACCCCAACATTGAAAATCACCAACAAATTCAACAACAACGTCAAGATGGAAAAAACCAACAAATTCAACAACAAGCTTAACATTCAAAACCACCAACAAATTCAACAAGAACCTCAACTTATAAAAGAAGAGAAAAAGTTCAAAAAAAACATTGATAACACCAATAAATTCAACAACAACCTCAATATTGAAAGACACCAACAAGTTCAACAACAACCTCAACATTGAAAATCACAAACAAATTCAAGAACCTCAACATTGAAAATCACGAACAAATTCAACAACAACCTCAACATTGAAAAACACCAACAAATTCAACAACAACCTCAATATTGAAAGACACCAACAATTTCAACAACAACCTCAACATTGAAAATCAGCAACAAATTCAACAAGAATCTTTAACATTGAAAATCACCAACAAATTCAACAACAACCTCAACATTGAAAAACTCCAACAAATTCACCAACAGCATCCACATTTAATAGTACATAAAAGTTCAAAAAATAACATTGATAAAACCATCAAATTCAACAACAACTTTAATGTTGAAAATCACCAGCAAATTGAACAACCTCAACATTGAAAAACAACAACAAATTCATAAACAACCTTAACTTTTAAAAATACAGAAAAGTTCAATAAAAAACATTGATAACACGAACAAATTCAACAACAACCTGAAAAATGAAATACATCAACAAATTCAACAACAATATAAACATTGAAAAAACCTACAAATTCAACAACAGGCTCAACATTTAAAAACACCAAGAAATTCAACAACAACCTCAATATTGAAAAACACCAACAAATTCAACAACATCCTCAACATTGAAAATCACCAACAAATTCAACATCAATATTGAAAATCACCAACAAATTCAACAACAACCTCAACAGTGAAAAATGCCAACAAATTCAACAACAACCTCAATATTGAAAATCCCCAACAAATTCAACAACCTCAACATTGAAAATCCCCAACAAATTCCAAAACAACCTCAACATTGAAAAACACCAACAAATTCAACAACAACCACAATATTGAAAATCACCAACAAATTGAACGACCTCAACAATGAAAAACACCAACAAATTTAACAACAATCTCAACATTGAAAAACACCAACAAATTCAACAATAACCTCAACTTTTAAAAGAAGAGAAAAAGTTCCAAAATACATTGATAACACCAACAAATTCAACAACAATCTCAGCATTGAAAAATACAAAAAGTTCAAAAAATATAATTGATTACACGAACTAATTAAACAACAACCTCAACATTGACAAAGCCAACAAATTCGACAACAAGTTCAACGTTGAAAAACACCAATAAATTCAGCAACAAACAAAACTTTTAAAAGAAGAGAAAAAGTTCAAAAAAAACATTGATAACACCAACAAATTCAACAACAACCTCAACATTGAAAAACACCAACAAACTCAACAAGATTCTCAACATTGAAAAACGCCAACAAATTCAACAACAACCACAATATTGAAAATCACCAACAAATTCAACAACAACCTCAACATTTAAAAACTCCAACAGATTCACCAACAACCTCAACATTTAAAAGAACAAAAAAGTTCAAAAAAGAACATTGATAAAACCAACAAATTCAACAACAACCTCAATGTTGAAAATCACCAACCAATTGAACAACCTCAACATTGAAAAGCACCAACAAATTCAACAACAACCTTAACTTTTAAAAATATAAACAAGTTCAACAAAAAACATTGATAACACCAACAAATTCAACAACAACCTCAACATTGAAAAAAACCAATAACTTCAACAACCTCAACAATGAAAAACACCACATAATTCATCAACAGTCGCAACATTGAAAAATACAAAAAAGTTCAAAAAATAACATTGATAACAGCAACAAATTCAACAACAACCTCAACATTGAAAACTACATAAAAGTTCAAAAAAAACATTGATAACACCAACAAATTCAACAACAAACTCAATATTGAAAATCAAGAATTAATTCAACAAGAAACTCAACATTGAAAAACACCAACAAATTCAACAACAACCTTTGGTTTTAAAAGAGAAAAAGTTCAAAAAAAACATTGATAACACCAAGAATTCAAAAACAATCTCAACATCGAAAAATACAGATAAGTTCAAAAAATAACATTGATAAGACCAACAAATTCAGCAACAACCTCGACATTGAAAAATACAAAAATGTTCAAAAAATAACTTTGATAACACCGTTAAATTCAACAACATACTCAATATTGAAAATCAACATCAAATTCAACAACAACCTCAACATTGAAAAACACCAACAAATTCAACAACAACCTCAATATTGAAAGACACCAACAAGTTCAACCACAACCTCAACATTGAAAATCAGCAACAAATTCAACAAGAATCTCAACATTGAAAAACGCCAACAAATTCAAAAACAACCTCAATATTGAAAAACACCAACAAACTCAACAACAACCTCAACATTGAAAAACTACAACAAATTCACCAACAACCTCAACATTTAAAGAACGAAAAAGTTCAAAAAAGAAGATTGATAAAACCAACAAATTTAGCAACAACCACAATTTTGAAAATCACCAACATATTGAACAACCTCAACATTGAAAACCACCAACAAATTCAACAACAGCCTTAACTTTTAAAAATACAAACAAGTTCAACAAAAAACATTGATATCACCAACAAATTCAACAACAATCTCAACAATGAAAAACACCAACAAATTCAACAACAATTTCAACATTGAAAAAGACCAACAACTTTAACAACCTCAACAATGAAAAACACCAAAAAATTCATCAACAATCTCAACATTGAAAAATAGAAAAAAGTTCAAAAAATAACATTGATAACACCAACAAATTCAACAACAACCTCAACATTGAAAATTACATAAAGGATCAAAAAATAACATTGATAACACCAACAAATTCAACAACAAACTCAATATTGAAAATCAACAACTAATTCAACAAGAAACTCAACATTGAAAAACACCAACAAATTCAAAAACATCCTCAACTTTTAAAAGAAGAGAAACATTTCAAAATAAACATTGATGACACCCACAAATTCAACAACAACCTCAACAATGTAAAACACCAACAAATTCAACAACAAGCTCACTATTGAAAGACACCAACAAATTCAACAACAACCTCAACATTGAAAATCACAAACAAATTCAACAACCTCAATATTGAAAGTCACCAACAAATTCAACAACAACCTCAACATTGAAAATCACCAACAAATGTAACAACTTCAATATTGAAAATCACTATCAAATTCAACAACCTGAGCATTGAAAAATACTAACAAATTCAACAAGAACCACAATATTGAAAAAAACCATCAAATACAACTGCAACCTCTACAATGAAAAACATCATAAAATTCAACAACAACCGCAACATTGAAAAACACAAACAAATTCAACAACAACCTCAACATTGAAAAACACCAACAACTTCAACGACGTCAACAATGAAAAACACCAATAAATTCAACAACCGCAACAATGAAATATACCAACAAATTCAACAACTACGTCAACTTAAAATAAGAGAAAAAAATCAAAAAAAATATTGATAACACCAAAAATATCAACAACAACCTCATCATTGAAAAATACAAATAAGTTCAAAAAATAACATTGATACGACCAACAAATTCAAAAACAACCTCGACATAGAAAAATACAAAAAAGTTCACAAAATAACATTGATAACACCATTAAATTCAACAACAAACTCAAAATTGAAAATCAACAACAAATTCAACAACAAACTCAACATTGACAAACACCAGCAAATTCAACAACAACCTCAACGTTGAAAAAAAACAAAAAATTCAACAACAAGCTCAACATAGAAAAACACCAACAAATTCAACAACAATTTCAACGTTTAAAGCAAGAGAAAAAGTTTAAAAAAGAATATTGATAAAACCAACAAATTCAACAACATCCTCAATATTGCAAAATAGAAAAAAGTTCAAAAAATAACATTGATAACACCACCAAAATCAACAACAACCTAAACATTGACTACTACAAAAAAGTTCAAAAAATAACTTTGATAACACCAACAAATTGAACAACAAACTCAATATTGAAAATCAACAACAAATTGAACAACAACCTCAACATTGAAAATCACCTACAAATTCAACTACAACGACAACAATGAAAAACACCAACAAAATCAACAACCTCAACATTGAAAATCAACAACAAATTCAACAACCTCAACAATGAAGAACACCAAAAAATTCAGCAACAACCTCAACATTGAAAAACACCAACAAATTCAGCAACAACCTTAACTTTTAAAAGTACAAAAAAGTTCAACAATTACAGATAACACAAACAAATTCAACAAATCCTCAACATTGAAAAACAGCAACAAATTCAACAACAACCTCAACAATGAAAAAGACCAACAAATTCAGCAACAATCTCAACATAAAAAAACTCCAACAAATTCAACAACAACCTCAACATTGAAAAACACCAACAATTTCAACAACCTCAACAAAAAAAAACACCAAAAATTTCATTAACAACCGCAACATTGAAGAATACCAGCAAATTCAACAAAAACCTCAACTTTGAAAACTAGATAAAAGTTCAAAACATATCATTGATAACACCAACAAATTCAACAAAAAACTCAATATTGAAAATCAACAACAAATTCAACAAGAAACTCAACTTTGAAAAACACCAACAAATTCAACAACATCCTCAACTTTTAAAAGAAGAGAAAAATTTCAAAATAAACATTGATGACACCAACAAATTCAACAACAACCTCAACAATGTAAAACACCAACAAATTCAACAACAACCTCAATATTGAAAGACACCAACAAATTCAACAACAACCTCAACATTGAAAATCACAAACAAATTCAACAACCTCAATATTGAAAGTCACCAACAAATTCAACACCAACCTCAACATTGAAAAACAACAACAAATTCAACTACAACCTCAATATTGAAAGACACCAACAAATTCTACAACAAGCTCAACATTGAAAATCACCAACAAATGTAACAACTTCAATATTGAAAATCACCATCAAATTCAACAACAACCTCAACATTGAAAATCACCTACAAATTCAACAACAACGTCAACAATGAAAAACACCAACAAAATCAATAACCTCAACATTGAAAATCAACAACAAATTCAACAAACTCAACATTGAAAATCACCAACAAATTCAACAACAACCTCAACATTGAAAA
The DNA here is from genome assembly GCF_964194155.1 of Cetorhinus maximus. Taxonomy (NCBI): domain Eukaryota; kingdom Metazoa; phylum Chordata; class Chondrichthyes; order Lamniformes; family Cetorhinidae; genus Cetorhinus; species Cetorhinus maximus. The sequence goes on along the minus strand of NW_027596421.1, from coordinate 174,577 downwards.
ACACCAACAAATTCAACAACAACCTCAATATTGAAAAACACCAACAAATTCAACACAAACCTTAAATTTTAAAAGTACAAAAAAGTTCAACAATAACAGAGATAACACCAACAAATTCAACAAAAACATCAACATTGAAAAACAGCAACAAATTCAACAACAACCTCAACAATGAAAAAGAGCAACAAATTCAACAACAAGATCAACATAAAAAAACACCAACAAATTCAACATCAACCTCAACATTGAAAAACACCAACAATTTCAACAACCTCAACAAAAAAAAACATCTAAAATTTCATCAACAACCGCAACATTGAAGAATACCAGCACATTCAACAAAAACCTCAACATTGAAAACTAGATAAAAGTTCAAAATATATCATTGATAACACCAACAAATTCAACAACAAACTCAATATTGAAAGTCAACAATTAATTCAACAAGAAGCTCAGCAATGAAAAACACCAGCAAATTCAACAACAATCTCGACTTTTAAAAGAAGAGAAAAAGTTCAAAATAAACACTGATAACACCAACAAATTCAAAAACAACCTCAACATTGAAAAACACCAACAAATTCAACTACAACCTCAATATTGAAAGACACCAACAAATTCAACAACAACCTCAACATTGAAAATCACCAACAAATTCAACAACCTCAATATTTAAAGTCACCAACTAATTCAACAACAACCTCAGCATTGAAAAACAACAACAAATTCAACAACAACTTCAATATTTAAAGACACCAACAAATTCTACAACAACCTCAACATTGAAAATCACCAACAAATTCAATAACTTCAATATTGATAATCACCCTCAAATTCAACAACAACCACAACATTGAAAAAAAGCAACAAATTCAACTATAACCTCTGCAATGAAAAACACCAAAACATTCAACAACTACCGCAACATTGAAAAACACCAACAAATTCAACAACAATCTCAACAATGAAAAACACCAACAAATTAAACAACAACCTCAACATTGAAAAACACCAACAAATTCAACAACATCAACAATGAAAAACACTAAAGAATTCAAAAACCACCACGATGAAAAATACAAACAAATTCAACAACATCCTCAACTATTAAAAGAAGAGAAAAAGTTCAAAAAAAACATTGATAACATCAACAAATTCAACAACAACCTCAACATTGAAAAATACAAATAAGTTCAAAAAATAACATTGATAAAACCAACAAATTCAACAACAACCTCAACAATATAAAAACACCAATAAATTCAACAACAACCTCTACATTGAAAAACACCAAATAATTCAAAAACAACCGCAACATTCAAAAACACCAACAAATTCAACAACAACATCAATATTGAAAAACACCAAATAATTCAATAACAACTGCAACATTGAAAAATACCAACAAATTCAACAACAACCTCCAATTTTAAAAGAAGATAAAAAGTTCAAAAATAGCACTGATAACACCAACAAATTGAACAACAACCTCAACATTTAAAAATAGAAAAAAGTTCAAAAAATAACATTGATAACACCAACAAAATGAACAAACGCAACATTGAATATCACCAACAAATTCAACAACAACCTCAATATTGAAAGACACCAACAAATTCAACAACAACCTCAACATTGAAAATCACCAACAAATTCAATAACATCAATATTGAAAATCACCAACAAATTCAACAAAAACCTCAACATTGAAAAACACCAACAAATTCAATAACAACATCAATATTGAAAAATACAAAAAAGTTCAAAAAATAACTTTGAAAACACCAACAAATTCAACAACAACCTCAATATTGGAAAATACAAAAAAGTTCAAAAAATAACATTGGTAACACCAACAAATTCAATAACAAACTCAATATGAAAATCAACATCAATTTCAACAACAGCGTCAACATTTAAAAATACCAACAAATTCAACAACCTCAACATTGAAAAACACCAACAAATTCAACAACCTCATCATTGAAAATCACCAACAAATTCAATAACAACCTCAACATTGAAAAACAACAACAAATTCAACAACAACCTCAACAATGAAAAACACCAAAAAAAACATCAACATTGAAAAATACCAACAAAATCAAAAACAACCTCAACATTGAAAAATACAAAAAATGTTCAAAAAATAACATTGATAACACCAACAAATTCAACAACAACCTCAATACTGAAAATCACCAACAAATTCAACAACAACCTCAACATTGTAAATCACCAAAAAATTCAACAACCTCAATATTGAAAGTCACCAACTAATTCAACAACAACCTCAGCATTGAAAAACACCAACAAATTCAACAACAGCTTCAATATTGATAGAGACCAACAAATTCTACAACAACCTCCACATTGAAAATCACCAACAAATTCAACAACTTCAATATTGATAATGAGCAACAAATTCAACAACAACCTCAGCATTGAAAATCACCAACAAATTCAACAACAACCACAACATTGATAAAAAGCAACAAATTCAACTACAATCTCTACAATGAAAAACACCAAAAAATTCATCAACAACCGCAACATTGAAAAACACCAACAAATTCAACAACAATCTCAACAATGAAAAACCCCAACAAATTCAACAACAACCTCAACATTGAAAAACACCAACAACTTCAACAACCTCAACAATGAAAAACACCAATGAATTCAACAACCGCCACAATGAAAAATGCAAACAAATTCAACAACATCCTCAACTTTTAAAAGAAGAGAAAAAGTTCAAAAGAAACATTGAAAACACCAACAAAATCAACAACCTCAACAATGAAAAACACCAAAAAATTCAACAACAACCACAAAATTGAAAAATACCAACAAATTCAAAATCAACCTCAACATTGAAAAATACAAAAAAGTTCAAAAAATAACATTGATAACACCAGCAAATCCAACAACAATCTCAATACTGAAAATCACCAACAAATTCAACAACAACCTCAACATTGAAAATCAGCAACAAATTCAACGACAATCTCAACGTTGAAAAACTCGAACATTTTCAACAACAACTTCAATATTGAAAATCAGCAACAAATTCAACATCAACCTCAACATTGAAAAACACCAGGAAATTCAACAACAACCTCAACTATTAAAAGTAGAGAAAAAGTTCAAAAAATTCATTGATAAGACCAAGAAATTCAACAACAACCTCAACATTGAAAAACGCCAACAAATTCAACAACAACCTCAATACTGAAAATCACCAACAAATTCAACAACAACCTCAACATTGAAAATCACCAAAAAATTCAACAACCTCAATATTGAAAGTCACCAACTAATTCAACAACAACCTCAGCATTGAAAAAAAACAACAAATTCAACAACAGCTTCAATATTGAAAGAGACCAACAAATTCTACAACAACCTCAACATTGAAAATCACCAACAAATTCAACAACAACCACAACATTGATAAAAAGCAACAAATTCAACTACAATCTCTACAATGAAAAGCACCAAAAAATTCAACAACAACCGCACATTGAAAAACACCAACAAATTCAACAACAATCTCAACAATGAAAAACACCAACAAATTCAACAACAACCTCAACATTGAAAAACACCAACAACTTCAACAACCTCAACAATGAAAAACACCAATGAATTCTAAAACCGCCACAATGAAAAATACAAACAAATTCAAAAACATCCTCAACTTTTAAAAGAAGAGAAAAAGTTCAAAAAAAACATTGAAAACACCAACAAAATCAACAACCTCAACATTGAAAAATACAAACGAGTTCAAAAAATAACATTGATAAAACCAACAAATTCAACAACATCCTCAACAATAAAAAAACACCAATAAATTCAACAACATCCTCTACATTGAAAAACACCCACAAATTCAACAGCCTCAACAATGAAAAACACCAAATAATTCAACAACAACCGCAACATTGAAAAATACCAACAAATTCAACAACAACCTCCAATTTTAAAAGAAGATAAAAAGTTCAAAAATAACACTGATAACACCAACAAATGGAACAACCAGCTCAACATTTGAAAATAGAAAAAATTTCAAAAAATAACATTGATAACACCATCATAATCAACAACAAAACCAATATTGAAAATCAACGACAAATTCAACAAAAACATTAACATTGAAAAACACCAACAAAATCAACGACCTCAACATTGAATATCACCAACATATTCAACAGCAACCTCAACATTGAAAAATACAAAAAAGTTCAAAAAATAACATTGATAACACCAGCAAATCCAACAACAATCTCAATACTGAAAATCACCAACAAATTCAACAACAACCTCAACATTTAAAATCACCAACAAATTCAACAACAATCTCAACGTTGAAAAACGCCAACATTTTCAACAACAACCTCAGCATTGAAAATCACGAACAAATTCAACAACAACCACAACATTGATAAAAAGCAACAAATTCAACTACAATCTCTACAATGAAACACACCAAAAAATTCAACAACAACCGCAACATTGAAAAACACCAACAAATTCAACAACAATCTCAACAATGAAAAACACCAACAAATTCAACAACAACCTCAACATTGAAAAACACCAACAACTTCAACAACCTCAACAATGAAAAACACCAATGAATTCAACAACCGCCACAATGAAAAATACAAACAAATTCAACAACATCCTCAACTTTTAAAAGAAGAGAAAAAGTTAAAAAAAAACATTGAAAACACCAACAAAATCAACAACCTCAACAATGAAAAACACCAAAAAATTCAACAACAACCACAAAATTGAAAAATACCAACAAATTCAAAATCAACCTCAACATTGAAAAATACAAAAAAGATCAAAAAATAACATTGATAACAACAGCAAATCCAACAACAATCTCAATACTGAAAATCACCAACAAATTCAACAACAACCTCAACATTGAAAATCAGCAACAAATTCAACAACAATCTCAACGTTGAAAAACGCCAACATTTTCAACAACAACTTCAATATTGAAAATCACCATGAAATTCAACATCAACCTCAACATTGAAAAACACCAAGAAATTCAACAACAACCTCAACTATTAAAAGTAGATTAAAAGTTCAAAAATTCATTGATAAGACCAAGAAATTCAACAACAACCTCAACATTGAAAAACGCCAACAAATTCAACAACAACCTCAATATTGAAAGACACCAACAAATTCAATAACAACCTCAACATTGAAAATCACCAACAAATTCAATAACATCAATATTGAAAATCACCAACAAATTCAACAACAACCTCAACATTGAAAAACGCCAACAAATTCAATAACAACCTCAATATTGAAAAATACAAAAAAGTTGAAAAAATAACATTGATAACACCAGCAAATTCAACAACAAACTCAATATTGAAAATCAACATCAATTTCAACAACAACGTCAATCTTGAAAAAACCAACAAATTCAACAACCTCAACATTGAAAATCACCAACAATTTCAACAACAACCTCAACATTGAAAAACAGCTATAAATTCAACAACAACCTCAACAAAGAAAAACACCAAATAAAACAACAACAACATCAACATTGAAAAATACCAACACAATCAAAAATAATCTCAACATTTAAAAAACAAAAAATGTTCAAAAAATAACATTGATAACACCAACAAATTCACCAACAACCTCAACTTTGAAAAACAACAACAAATTCAACAACAATCTCGACTATTAAAAGAAGAGAAAAAGCTCAAAATAAACATTGATAACACCAACAAATTCAACAACATCCTCAACATTGAAAAAACGCCAACAAATTCAACAACAACCCCAACGTTGAAAATCACCAACAAATTCAACAACCTCAATAGTGAAATTCACCAACAAATTCAACGTATTCAATATTGAAAATCACCCACAAATTCAACAACAACCTCAACATTGAATAAAAGCAACACATTTAAATATAACGTGAACATTGAAAAACACCAACAAATTCAACAACAACCTCAACAATGAAAAACACCAACAAATTCAACAACCGTCACAATGAAAAATACAAACAACTTCAACAACAACCTCAACATTGAAAACTACAAAAATTTTCAAAAAATAACATGGATAACACCAACAAATTCAACAACAAACTCAATATTTAAAAACACCAACAAATTCAACAACAACCTCAACATTGAAAAACACCAACAAATTCAACAACAACCTCAACATTGAAAAAAACCTACAAATTCAACCAGAAGCTCAACATTGAAAAACACCAACAAATTCAACAACAACCTCAAATTTTAAAAGAAGAGAAAAAGTTCAAAAAAAACAAATAAGTTCAACAACAACCTCAACATTGAAAAACGACAACAAATTCAACTACAAACTCAATATTGAAAGACATCAACAAATTCAACTACAACCTCAACATTGAAAAACACCAACAATTTCAACAACATCAATATTATAAATCACCAACAAATTCAACAACAACCCCAACATTGAAAAACGCCAACAAATTCAATAACAACCTCAGCATTTAAAAATACGAAAAATAACATTGATCAAATCCACAAATTCAACAACAAACTCAATATTGAAAATCAACAACAAATTCAACAACAACTTGAACATTGAAATTCACCATCAAATTCAACGACAACCTGAACATTGAAAAACACCAACTAATTCAACAAACTCAACATTGAAAAACACCAACAAATTCAACAAGCTCAACATTGAAAAGCACCTACAAATTCATCAACAACCTTATCTATTATAAATACAAACAAGTTCAACAAAAAACATTGATAACACCAACAATTTCAACAACAACTTCAACATTGAAAAATACCAACAAATTCAAAAACAACTTCAAATTGGAAAAATACACAAAAGTTCAAAAAATAACATTTATGACACCAACAAATTCAACAACCTCAATATTAAAAATCACCATCAAATTCAACAACATCAACATTGAAAAACACCAACAAATTCAACAACAACCTCAATATTGAAAGGCACCAAAAAGGTGAACATCGACATCAACATTGAAAATTACCAACAAATTCAACATCAACCTCAACATTGAAAAACACCAACAAATTCAACAACAACTTCAACATTGAAAAACACCAACAAATTCAGCAACAGCCTCAACATTGAAAGACACCAAAAAGGTGAACATCGACATCAACATTGAAAAACGCCAACAAATTCAACAGCAACATCAATATTGAAAATTACCAACAAATTCAACATCAACCTCAATATTGAAAAACACCAACAAATTCAACAACAACCTCAACATTGAAAAATACCAACAAATTCAACAACGGCCTCAAAATTGAAAAAAACCTACAAATTCCACAAAAACCTCAACATAATAAAAACCTACAAATTCAACCAGAGGCTCAACATTGAAAAACACCAACAAATTCAACAACAACCTCAACTTTTAAAAGAAGAGAAAAAGTTTTTAAAAAACGCCAACAAATTCAACAACAACCTCAATATTGAAAGACACCAACAAATTCAAATGCAACCTCAACATTGAAAATCACCAAAAAATTCAACAACATCAATATTGAAAATCACCAACAAATTCAACACAACCTAAACATTGAAAAACACCAACAAATTCAACAACAACCTCAATATTGAAAAATACAAAAAAGTTCAAAAGATACCATTGATAACACAAACAAATTCAATAACAACCTCAATATTGAAAATTAGCAACAAATTAAACAACAACCTCAACATTGAAAATCACCAACTAATTCAACAACCTCAACATTGAAAAAAGCCCACAAATTCAACAAGCTCAACATTGAAAAGCACCAACAAATTCATCAACAACCTAAACTATTATAAATACAAACAAGTTCAACAAAAAACATTGCTAACACCAACAAATTCAACAGAAACCTCAACAATGAAAAACAGTAACAAGTTCAACAACAACCACAACATTGAAAAACAGCGACAAATTCAACAACAACCTTAACAATCAAAAACACCAACAAATTCAACAACAACCTAAACATTGAAAAATAGCAACAAATTGAAAAACAACTTCAAAATAGAAAAATACAAAAAAGTTTAAAAAATACCATTGATAGCACCAACAAATTCAACAACAACCTCAACATTGGAAAAACTAAAAAAATAACATGGATAACACCAGCAAATTCAACAACAAAGTCTATATTGAAAATCAATAACAAATTCAACAACAACGTCAACATGGAAAAACACCAACTAATTCAACAACCTCAACATTGAAAAGCACCAACAAATACAACAACCTCAACATTGAAAAATACTAACAAATTCATCAACAACCTTAACTATTATAAATACAAACAAGTTCAACAAAAAACATTGATAACATCATCAAATTCAACAAAAACCTCAACAATGAAAAACAGCAACAAGTTCAACAACAACTTCAACATTGAAAAACAGCGACAAATTCAACAACATCCTCAACAATGAAAAACACCAACAAATTCAACAACCAACTCAACATCGAAAAATACCAACAAATTCAAAAACAACCTCAACATAGAAAAATACAAAAAAGTTCAAAAAATAACATTGATAATACCAACAAATTCAACAACAACCTCAATATTGAAAATCACCAACAAATTCAACAACAACCTCAACATTGAAAAAAAAACAACAAATTCAACAACAACCACAATATTGAAAGACACCAACAAGTTCAACAACGACCTCAACATTGAAAATCAGCAACAAATTGAACAACAATCTCAACATTGATAAACACCATCAAATTCAACAACAACCTCAATATTGAAAATCACCAACAAATTCAACATCAACCTCAACATTGAAAAACACCAACAAATTCAACAACAACCTCAACATTGAAAAAAACCTACAAATTCAACAACAAGCTCAACATTGAAAATCACCAACAAATTCAACAACGACCTCAACTTTTAAAAGAAGAGAAAAAGTGCAATAAAAACTTTGAAAACACCAAGAAATTCAACAACAACCTCAACATTGAAAGAGGCCAACAAATTCAATAACAACCTCAATATTGAAAGATACCAACAAGTTCAACAACAACCTCAACATTGAAAATCACCAACAAATTCAGCAACATCAATATTGAAAATGACCACAAAATTCAACAACAACCTCAACATTGAAAAACGCCAACAAATTCAAGAACAACTTCAATAGTGAAAAATACAAAATAGTTCAAAAAATAACATTGATAATACCAACAAATTCAACAACAACCTCAACATTGAAAATCACCAACATATTCAACAACATCCTCAACATTGAAAAACACCAACAAATTCAACAACAACCTCAATATTGAAGGACACCAACAAATTCTACAACAACCTCAACATTGAAAATCACCAACAAATTCAACAACTTCAATATTGAAAATCACCAACAAATTCAACAACAAATTCAGCATTGAAAAATGCCACCAAATTCAACTACAACCTCTACAATGAAAAACACCAAAAAATTCAAAAACAACCGCAACATTGAAAAGCACCAACAAATTCAACAACAACCTCAACATTGAAAAACACCAACAACTTCAATAACCTCAACAATGAAAAACACCAAAAAATTCAAAAACCGCAACAATGAAAAATACCAACAAATTGAACAAAAACTTCAACTTTTAAAAGAAGAGAAAAAGTTCAAAAGAAACATTGATAACACCAACAAATTCAACAATGACCTCAACAATGAAAAACACCAACAAATTCATCAACAACCTTAACTATTATAAATACAAACAGGTTCAACGAAAAACATTGATAACAACATCAAATTCAACAAAAACCTCAACAATGAAAGATAGCAACAAGTTCAACAATAACGTCAGCATTGAAAAACAGCAACAAATTCCACAACATCCTCAAAAATGAAAAACAACAACAAATTCAACAACAAACGTAACATCGACAAATACCCACTAATTCAAAAACAACCTCAACATAGAAAAATACAAAAATATTCAAAAAATAACATTGATAATACCAACAAATTCAACAACAACCTCAATATTGAAAATCTCCAACAAATTCAACAACAACCTCTACATTGAAAGACACCAACAAGTTCAAAAACGACCTCAACATTGAAAAACAGCAACAAATTCAACAACATTCTCAACATTGAAAAACGCCAACAAATTAAACAACAACCTCAACATTGAAAAACACAAACAAATTCAACTACAACCTCAACATTGAAAAAAACCTACAAATTCAACAACAAGCTAAACATTGAAAATCACCAACAAATTCAACAACAACCTCAACTTTTAAAAGAAGAGAAAAAGTACAATAAAAACCTCAACATTGAAAGACGGCAACAAATTCAACAACAACCTCAACATTGAAAAATGCCAACAAATTCAACAACAATCTCAACATTGAAAAACACCAACAAATTCATCAACAACCTTAACTATTATAAATACAAACAGGTTCAACGAAAAACATTGATAACACCATCAAATTCAACAAAAACCTCAACAATGAAAAACAGCAACAAGTTCAACAACAACGTCAACATTGAAAAACAGCGACAAATTCCACAAGATCCTCAACAATGAAAAACACCAACAAATTCAACAACAACCGCAACATCGAAAAATACCCACTTATTCAAAAACAACCTCAACATAGAAAAACACAAAAATATTCAAAAAATAACATTGATAATACCAACAAATTCAACAACAACCTCAATATTGAAAATCTCCAACAAATTCAACAACAACCTCAACATTGAAAGACACCAACAAGTTCAACAACAATCTCAACATTGAAAAACGCCAACAAATTCAACAACAACCTCAACATTGAAAAACACCAACAAATTCAACAATAACCTCAACATTGAAAATCACCAACAAATTCAACAACAACCTCTACTTTTAAAAGAAGAGAAAAAGTACAATAAAAACCTCAACATTGAAAGACGCCACCAAATTCAACAACAACCTCAACATTGAAAAATGCCAACAAATTCAACAACAACCTCAACATTGAAAATCACCAACAATTTCAACAACATCAATATTATAAATCACCAACAAATGCAACAAAAACCTCAACATTAAAAAACGCAAACAAATTCAACAACAAGCTCAATATTGAAAAATACAAAAAAGTTCAAAAAATAACATTGATAACAAAAACAAATTCAGTAACAACTTCAATATTGAAAATCAACAACAAATTCAACAACAACCTCAACATTGAAAAACACCAACTAATTCAACAACATCAACATTGAAAAACGCCAACAAATACAACAACCTCAACATTGAAAATCACCAACAAATTCATCAACAACCTAAACTAATATAAATACAAACATGTTCAACAAAAAACAGTGATAACACCAACAAATTCAACAAAAACCTCAACAATGAAAAACAGCAACAAGTTCAACAACAACCTCAACATTGAAAACAGCGACAAATTCAACAACAACCTTAACACTTAAAAACACCATCAAATTCAACAACAACCCCAACATTGAAAAATACCAACAAATTCAAAAACAACTTCAACATAGAAAAATACAAAAAAGTTCAAAAAATACCATTGATAATACCAACAAATTCAACAATAACCTCAACATTGGAAAAACTAAAAAATAACATGGATAACATCAACAAATTCAACAACAAACTCTATATTGAAAATCAACAACAAATTCAACAACATCGTCAACATTGAAATTCAGCTCCAAATTCAAAAACAACGTCAACATTGAATAACACCAACTAATTCAACAACCTCAACATTGAAAAACGCCCACAAATACAACAACCTCAACATTGAAAATCACTAACAAATTCATCAACAACCTTAACTATTATAAATACAAACAAGCTCAAAAAAAAACATTGATAACACCATCAAATTCAACAAAAACCTCAACAATGAAAAACAGCAACAAGTTCAAAAAGAAGCTCAACATTGAAAAACAGCGACAAGTTCAACAACATCCTCAACAATGAAAAACACCAACAAATTCCACAACCACCTCAACATCGAAAAATACCAACAAATTTAAAAACAACCTCAACATAGAAAAATACAAAAAAGTTCAAAAAATAACATTGATAATAACAACAAATTCAACAACAACCTCAATATTGAAAATCACCAACAAATTCAACAACAACCTTAACATTGAAAAACACTAACAAATTCATCAACAACTTTAACTATTATAAATACAAACAAGTTCAACAAAAAACATTGATAACACCATCAAATTCAACAAAAACCTCAACAATGAAAAACAGCAACAAGTTCACCAACAACCTCAACATTGAAAAACAGCGACAAATTTAACAACATCCTCAACAATGAAAAACACCAACAAATTCAACAACCACCTCAACATCGAAAAATACCAACAAATTCAAAAACAACCTCAACATAGAAAATACAAACAAGTTCAAAAAATAACATTGATATTACCAACAAATTCAACAACAACCTCAATATTGAAAATCACCAACAAATTCAACAACAACCTCAACATTGAAAAACACCAACAAATTCAACAACAACCTCAATATTGAAAGACACCAACAAGTTCAACAACGACCTCAACATTGAAAATCAGCAACAAATTCAACAACAATCTCAACATTGAAAAACACCATCAAATTCAACAACAACCTCAATATTGAAAATCACCAACAAATTCAACATCAACCTCAAAATTGAAAAACACCAACAAATTCAACAACAACCTCAACATTGAAAAAAACCTACAAATTCAACAACAAGCTCAACATTGAAAATCACCAACAAATTCAACAACAACCTCAACTTTTAAAAGAAGAGAAAAAGTTCAATAAAAACATTGATAACACCAAGGAATTCAACAACAACCTCAAGATTGAAAGACGCCAACAAATTCAATAACAACCTCAATATTGAAAGGTACCAACAAATTCAACAACAACCTCAACATTGAAAATCACCAACAAATTCAACAACATCAATATTGAAAATGACCACAAAATTGAACAACAACCTCAACATTAAAAAATGCCAACAAATTCAACAACAACCTCAATAGTGAAAAATACAAAATAGTTCAAAAAATAACATTGATAATACCAACAAATTCAACAACAACCTCAATATTTTAAATCACCAACTCATTCAACAACAACCTCAACATTGAAAAACACCAACAAATTCAACAACAACCTCAATATTGAAAGACACCAACAAGTTCAACAACAACCTCAACATTGAAAATCAACAACAAATGCAACAACCTCAATATTGAAAGCAACCAACAAATTCAACAACAACCTCATTATTGAAGGACACCATCAAATTCTACAACAACCTCAACATTGAAAATCACCAACAAATTGATAATACCAACAAATTCAACAACAACCTCAACATTGAAAAACACCAACAAATTCAACAACAATCTCAACATTGAAAAAAACCTACAAATTCAACAACAAGCTCAACATTGAAAATCACCAACAAATTCAACAAAAACCTCAACTTTTAAAAGAAGAGAAAAAGTACAATAAAAACCTCAACATTGAAAGATGCCAACAGATTCAACAACAACCTCAACATTGAAAAATGCCAACCAATTCAACAACAACCTCAATATTCAAAGAAACCAACAAATTCAACAACAAACTCAACATTGAAAATCACCAACAATTTCAACAACATCAGTATTATAAATCACCAACAAATGCAACAACCTCAACATTAAAAAACACCAACAAATTCAACAACAAGCTCAATATTGAAAAATACAAAAAAGTTCAAAAAATAAAATTGATAACACAAACAAATTCAATAACAACCTCAATACTGAAAATCAACAACTGATTCAACAACAACTTCAACATTGAAAATCACCAACAAATTCAACGACAACCTCAACATTGAGAAACAACAACTAATTCAACAACCTCAACATTGAAAAACGCCAACAAATTCAACAAGCTCAACATTGAAAAGCACCAACAAATTCATCAACAACCTAAACTATTATAAATACAAACAAGTTCAACAAAATCATTGATAACACCAACAAATTCAACAAAAAGCTCAACAATGAAAAACAGCAACACGTTCAACAACCACCTCAACATTGAAAAACAGCGACAAATTCAACAACAACCTCAACAATTAAAAACACCAACAAATTCAACAACAACCTCAACATTGAAAAATACCAACAAATTCAAAAACAACTTCAACATAGAAAAATACAAAAAAGTTCAAAAAATAACATTGATAATACCAACCATTTCAACATCAACCTCAATATTGAAAATGACCATCAAATTCAACAACAACCTCAACATTGAAAAACGCCAACAAATTCAACAACAACCTCAATATTGAAAGACACCAAAAAGTTCAACAACGACCTCAACGTTGAAAATCAGCAACCGATTCAACAACAACCTCAACATTGAAAATCTCAAAAAATTCAAAAACAACCTCAACTTTTAAAAGAAGAGAAAAAGTTAATAAATAGCGCCAACAAATTCAACAACAACCTCAATACTGAAAGGCACCAACAAATCGAAATACAACCTCAACATTGAAAATCACCAAAAAATTCAACAACTTCAATATTGAAATTCACCAAAAAATTCAACAACAACCTCAACATTGAAAAACGCCAACTAATTCAACAACAACCACAATATTGAAAAATTGAAAAAAGTTCAAAAAATACCATTGAGAACACCAACAAATTCAACAACAAAATCAACATTGGAAAATCTTAAAAATAACATGGATAACAAGAACAAATTCAACCACAACCTGAACATCGAATAAGACCAACTAATACAACAAACTCAACATTTAAAAACACCAACAAATTCAACAACCTCAACATTGAAAAGCATCAAAAAATTCAACAAAGACCTCAACAATGAAAAACACCAAAAATTTCAACAACAACATCAACATTGAAAAACAACCTTAACTATTATAAATACAAACAAGTTCAACAAAAAACATTGATATCAGCAACAAATTCAACAAAAACCTTTAGAATGAAAAACAGCAACATGATCAACAACAACCTCAACATTGAAAAACAGCGACAAATTCAACAACATCCTCAACAATGAAAAACACCAACAAATTCAACAACCAACTCAACATCGAAAAATACCAACAAATTCAAAAACAACCTCAACATAGAAAAATACAAAAAAGTTCAAAAAATAACATTGATAATACCAACAAATTCAACAACAACCTCAATATTGAAAATCACCAACAAATTCATCAACAACCTCAACATTGAAAAAAAAACAACAAATTCAACAACAACCACAATATTGAAAGACACCAACAAGTTCAACAACGACCTCAACATTGAAAATCAGCAACAAATTGAACAACAATCTCAACATTGATAAACACCATCAAATTCAACAACAACCTCAATATTGAAAATCACCAACAAATTCAACATCAACCTCAACATTGAAAAACACCAACAAATTCAACAACAACCTCAACATTGAAAAAAACCTACAAATTCAAAAACAAGCTCAACATTGAAAATCACCAACAAATTCAACAACGACCTCAACTTTTAAAAGAAGAGAAAAAGTGCAATAAAAACTTTGAAAACACCAAGAAATTCAACAACAACCTCAACATTGAAAGAGGCCAACAAATTCAATAACAACCTCAATATTGAAAGATACCAACAAATTCAACAACAACCTCAACATTGAAAAACGCCAACAAATACAACAACCTCAACATTGAAAATCACCAACAAATTCATCAACAACCTAAACTAATATAAATACAAACAAGTTCAACAAAAAACAGTGATAACACCAACAAATTCAACAAAAACCTCAACAATGAAAAACAGCAACAAGTTCAACAACAACCTCAACATTGAAAACAGCGACAAATTCAACAACAACCTTAACACTTAAAAACACCAACAAATTCAACAACAACCTCAACATTGAAAAATACCAACAAATTCAAAAACAACTTCAACATAGAAAAATACAAAAAAGTTCAAAAAATACCATTGATAATACCAACAAATTCAACAATAACCTCAACATTGGAAAAACTAAAAAATAACATGGATAACATCAACAAATTCAACAACAAACTCTATATTGAAAATCAACAACAAATTCAACAACATCGTCAACATTGAAAATCAGCTCCAAATTCAACAACAACGTCAACATTGAATAACACCAACTAATTCAACAACCTCAACATTGAAAAACGCCCACAAATACAACAACCTCAACATTGAAAATCACTAACAAATTCATCAACAACCTTAACTATTATAAATACAAACAAGCTCAAAAAAAAACATTGATAACACCATCAAATTCAACAAAAACCTCAACAATGAAAAACAGCAACAAGTTCAAAAAGAAGCTCAACATTGAAAAACAGCGACAAATTCAACAACATCCTCAACAATGAAAAACACCAACAAATTCCACAACCACCTCAACATCGAAAAATACCAACAAATTTCAAAACAACCTCAACATAGAAAAATACAAAAAAGTTCAAAAAATAACATTGATAATAACAACAAATTCAACAACAACCTCAATATTGAAAATCACCAACAAATTCAACAACAACCTTAACATTGAAAAACACTAACAAATTCATCAACAACTTTAACTATTATAAATACAAACAAGTTCAACAAAAAACATTGATAACACCATCAAATTCAACAAAAACCTCAACAATGAAAAACAGCAACAAGTTCACCAACAACCTCAACATTGAAAAACAGCGACAAATTTAACAACATCCTCAACAATGAAAAACACCAACAAATTCAACAACCACCTCAACATCGAAAAATACCAACAAATTCAAAAACAACCTCAACATAGAAAATACAAACAAGTTCAAAAAATAACATTGATATTACCAACAAATTCAACAACAACCTCAATATTGAAAATCACCAACAAATTCAACAACAACCTCAACATTGAAAAACACCAACAAATTCAACAACAACCTCAATATTGAAAGACACCAACAAGTTCAACAACGACCTCAACATTGAAAATCAGCAACAAATTCAACAACAATCTCAACATTGAAAAACACCATCAAATTCAACAACAACCTCAATATTGAAAATCACCAACAAATTCAACATCAACCTCAAAATTGAAAAACACCAACAAATTCAACAACAACCTCAACATTGAAAAAAACCTACAAATTCAACAACAAGCTCAACATTGAAAATCACCAACAAATTCAACAACAACCTCAACTTTTAAAAGAAGAGAAAAAGTTCAATAAAAACATTGATAACACCAAGGAATTCAACAACAACCTCAAGATTGAAAGACGCCAACAAATTCAATAACAACCTCAATATTGAAAGGTACCAACAAATTCAACAACAACCTCAACATTGAAAATCACCAACAAATTCAACAACATCAATATTGAAAATGACCACAAAATTGAACAACAACCTCAACATTAAAAAATGCCAACAAATTCAACAACAACCTCAATAGTGAAAAATACAAAATAGTTCAAAAAATAACATTGATAATACCAACAAATTCAACAACAACCTCAATATTTTAAATCACCAACTCATTCAACAACAACCTCAACATTGAAAAACACCAACAAATTCAACAACAACCTCAATATTGAAAGACACCAACAAGTTCAACAACAACCTCAACATTGAAAATCAACAACAAATGCAACAACCTCAATATTGAAAGCAACCAACAAATTCAACAACAACCTCATTATTGAAGGACACCATCAAATTCTACAACAACCTCAACATTGAAAATCACCAACAAATTGATAATACCAACAAATTCAACAACAACCTCAACATTGAAAAACACCAACAAATTCAACAACAATCTCAACATTGAAAAAAACCTACAAATTCAACAACAAGCTCAACATTGAAAATCACCAACAAATTCAACAAAAACCTCAACTTTTAAAAGAAGAGAAAAAGTACAATAAAAACCTCAACATTGAAAGATGCCAACAGATTCAACAACAACCTCAACATTGAAAAATGCCAACCAATTCAACAACAACCTCAATATTCAAAGAAACCAACAAATTCAACAACAAACTCAACATTGAAAATCACCAACAATTTCAACAACATCAGTATTATAAATCACCAACAAATGCAACAACCTCAACATTAAAAAACACCAACAAATTCAACAACAAGCTCAATATTGAAAAATACAAAAAAGTTCAAAAAATAAAATTGATAACACAAACAAATTCAATAACAACCTCAATACTGAAAATCAACAACTGATTCAACAACAACTTCAACATTGAAAATCACCAACAAATTCAACGACAACCTCAACATTGAGAAACAACAACTAATTCAACAACCTCAACATTGAAAAACGCCAACAAATTCAACAAGCTCAACATTGAAAAGCACCAACAAATTCATCAACAACCTAAACTATTATAAATACAAACAAGTTCAACAAAATCATTGATAACACCAACAAATTCAACAAAAAGCTCAACAATGAAAAACAGCAACACGTTCAACAACCACCTCAACATTGAAAAACAGCGACAAATTCAACAACAACCTCAACAATTAAAAACACCAACAAATTCAACAACAACCTCAACATTGAATAATACCAACAAATTCAAAAACAACTTCAACATAGAAAAATACAAAAAAGTTCAAAAAATAACATTGATAATACCAACCATTTCCACATCAACCTCAATATTGAAAATCACCATCAAATTCAACAACAACCTCAACATTGAAAAACGCCAACAAATTCAACAACAACCTCAATATTGAAAGACACCAAAAAGTTCAACGACGACCTCAACGTTGAAAATCAGCAACCAATTCAACAACAATCTCAACATTGAAAAACTCCAACAAAATTCAACAACAACCTCAACATTGAAAAATAACAACAAATTCAATAACAACCACAATATTGAAAGATACCAACAAATTCAGCAACAACCTCAACATTGAAAAAGGCTTTCAAATTCAACAACAACCGCAACATTGAAAAACACCAACAAATTCAACAACAACCTCAATATTGAAAGACACCAACAAGTTCAACAACGACCTCAACATTGAAAATCAACAACAAATGCAACAACCTCAATATTGAAAGCAACCAACAAATTCAACAACAACCTCAATATTGAAGGACACCAACAAATTCTACAACAACCTCAACATTGAAAATCACCAACAAATTCAACAACAATGTCAGCATTGAAAAATTCCACCAAATTCAACTACAACCTCTGCAATGAAAAACACCAAAAAATTCAACAACAACCGCAACATTGAAAAGCACCAACAAATTCAACAACAATCTCAACAATGAAAAACACCAACAAATTCAACAACAACTTCACCATTGCAAAACAACAACCACTTCATAATCCTCAACAATGAAAAACACCAAAAAATTCAAAAACTGCAACAATGAAAAATACCAACAAATTGAACAAGATCCTCAACTTTTAAAAGAAGAGAAAAAGGTCAAAAGAAACATTCATAACACCAACAAATTCAACAAAGACCTCAACAATGAAAAACACCAAAAAATTCAACAACAACCTCAACATTGAAAGACACCAACAAATTCATCAACAACCTCAACTATTATAAATACAAACAAGTTCAACAAAAAACATTGATAACACCATCAAATTCAACAACAACCTCAACATTGAAAGACACCAACAAGTTCAACAATGACCTCAACATTGAAAATCAGCAACAAATTCAACAACAATCTCAACATTGAAAAAAGCCAACAAATTCAACAACAACCTCAATATTGAAAATCACCAACAAATTCAAAATCAACCTCAACATTGAAAAACACCAACAAATTCAACAACAACCTCAACATTGAAAAACACCAACAAATTCAACAACAACCTCAATATTGAAAGACACCAACAAGTTCAACAACGACCTCAACATTGAAAATCAGCAACAAATTCAACAACAATCTCAACATTGAAAAACACCATCAAATTCAACAACAACCTCAATATTGAAAATCACCAACAAATTCAACATCAACCTCAAAATTGAAAAACACCAACAAATTCAACAACAACCTCAACATTGAAAAAAACCTACAAATTCAACAACAAGCTCAACATTGAAAATCACCAACAAATTCAACAACAACCTCAACTTTTAAAAGAAGAGAAAAAGTTCAATAAAAACATTGATAACACCAAGGAATTCAACAACAACCTCAAGATTGAAAGACGCCAACAAATTCAATAACAACCTCAATATTGAAAGATACCAACAAATTCAACAACAACCTCAACATTGAAAATCACCAACAAATTCAACAACATCAATATTGAAAATGACCACAAAATTGAACAACAACCTCAACATTAAAAAATGCCAACAAATTCAACAACAACCTCAATAGTGAAAAATACAAAATAGTTCAAAAAATAACATTGATAATACCAACAAATTCAACAACAACCTCAATATTTTAAATCACCAACTCATTCAACAACAACCTCAACATTGAAAAACACCAACAAATTCAACAACAACCTCAATATTGAAAGACACCAACAAGTTCAACAACAACCTCAACATTGAAAATCAACAACAAATGCAACAACCTCAATATTGAAAGCAACCAACAAATTCAACAACAACCTCATTATTGAAGGACACCATCAAATTCTACAACAACCTCAACATTGAAAATCACCAACAAATTGATAATACCAACAAATTCAACAACAACCTCAACATTGAAAAACACCAACAAATTCAACAACAATCTCAACATTGAAAAAAACCTACAAATTCAACAACAAGCTCAACATTGAAAATCACCAACAAATTCAACAAAAACCTCAACTTTTAAAAGAAGAGAAAAAGTACAATAAAAACCTCAACATTGAAAGATGCCAACAGATTCAACAACAACCTCAACATTGAAAAATGCCAACCAATTCAACAACAACCTCAATATTCAAAGAAACCAACAAATTCAACAACAAACTCAACATTGAAAATCACCAACAATTTCAACAACATCAGTATTATAAATCACCAACAAATGCAACAACCTCAACATTAAAAAACACCAACAAATTCAACAACAAGCTCAATATTGAAAAATACAAAAAAGTTCAAAAAATAAAATTGATAACACAAACAAATTCAATAACAACCTCAATACTGAAAATCAACAACTGATTCAACAACAACTTCAACATTGAAAATCACCAACAAATTCAACGACAACCTCAACATTGAGAAACAACAACTAATTCAACAACCTCAACATTGAAAAACGCCAACAAATTCAACAAGCTCAACATTGAAAAGCACCAACAAATTCATCAACAACCTAAACTATTATAAATACAAACAAGTTCAACAAAATCATTGATAACACCAACAAATTCAACAAAAAGCTCAACAATGAAAAACAGCAACACGTTCAACAACCACCTCAACATTGAAAAACAGCGACAAATTCAACAACAACCTCAACAATTAAAAACACCAACAAATTCAACAACAACCTAAACATTGAATAATACCAACAAATTCAAAAACAACTTCAACATAGAAAAATACAAAAAAGTTCAAAAAATAACATTGATAATACCAACCATTTCCACATCAACCTCAATATTGAAAATCACCATCAAATTCAACAACAACCTCAACATTGAAAAATACCAACAAATTCAATAACAACCTCAATATTGAAAGATACCAACAAATTCAGCAACAACCTCAACATTGAAAAAGGCTTTCAAATTCAACAACAACCGCAACATTGAAAAACACCAACAAATTCAACAACAACCTCAATATTGAAAGACACCAACAAGTTCAACAACGACCTCAACATTGAAAATCAACAACAAATGCAACAACCTCAATATTGAAAGCAACCAACAAATTCAACAACAACCTCAATATTGAAGGACACCAACAAATTCTACAACAACCTCAACATTGAAAATCACCAACAAATTCAACAACAATGTCAGCATTGAAAAATTCCACCAAATTCAACTACAACCTCTGCAATGAAAAACACCAAAAAATTCAACAACAACCGCAACATTGAAAAGCACCAACAAATTCAACAACAATCTCAACAATGAAAAACACCAACAAATTCAACAACAACTTCACCATTGCAAAACAACAACCACTTCATAATCCTCAACAATGAAAAACACCAAAAAATTCAAAAACTGCAACAATGAAAAATACCAACAAATTGAACAAGATCCTCAACTTTTAAAAGAAGAGAAAAAGGTCAAAAGAAACATTCATAACACCAACAAATTCAACAAAGACCTCAACAATGAAAAACACCAAAAAATTCAACAACAACCTCAACATTGAAAGACACCAACAAATTCATCAACAACCTCAACTATTATAAATACAAACAAGTTCAACAAAAAACATTGATAACACCATCAAATTCAACAACAACCTCAACATTGAAAGTCACCAACAAGTTCAACAATGACCTCAACATTGAAAATCAGCAACAAATTCAACAACAATCTCAACATTGAAAAAAGCCAACAAATTCAACAACAACCTCAATATTGAAAATCACCAACAAATTCAAAATCAACCTCAACATTGAAAAACACCAACAAATTCAACAACAACCTCAACATTGGAAAAAACCTACAAATTCAAAAACAAGCTCAACATTGAAAATCACCAACAAATTCAACAACAACCTCAAATTTTAAAAGAAGGGAAAAAAGTTCAATTAAAAACCTCAACATTGAAAGATGCCAACAAATTCAACAACAACCTCAACATTGAAAATCACCAACAAATTCAACAACATCAATATTGAAAATGACCACAAAATTCAACAACAACCTCAACATTGAAAAACACCAACTAATTCATCAACAGCCTCAACTATTATAAATACAAACAAGTTCAACAAAAAACATTGATAACTCCATCAAATTCAACAAAAACCTCAACAATGAAAAACAGCAACAATTACAACAACAACCTCAACATTGAAAAACAGCGACAAATTCAACAACATCCTCAACAATAAAAAACACAAAAAAATTCAACAACAACCTCAACATTGAAATACACCAACAAATTAATCAACAACCTGTACTAATATAAATACAAAGAAGTTCAACAAAAAATATTGATAACACCATCAAATTCAACAACAACCTCAACATTGAAAGACACCAACAAGTTCAACAACGACCTCAACATTGAAAATCAGCAACAAATTCAACAACAATCTCAACATTGAAAAAAGCCAACAAATTCAACAGCAACCTCAATATTGAAAATCACCAACAAATTCAACAACAACCTCAACATTGAAAAAAACCTACAAATTCAACAATAAGCTCAACATTGAAAATCACCAACAAATTCAAAAACAACCTCAACTTTTAAAAGAAGAGAAAAAGTTCAATAAAAACCTCAACATTTAAAGTCGCCAACAAATTCAACAACAACCACAACAATGAAAAACACCAAAAAATTCAACAACATCAATATTGAAAATGACCACAAAATTCAACAACCTCAACATTGAAAAACGACAAAAAAATTCAACAACAACCTCAATAGTGAAAAATACAAAGTAGTTCAAAAAATAACATTGATAATACCAACAAATTCAACAACAACCTCAATATTGAAAATCACCAACATATTGAACAACAACCTCAAAATTGAAAAACACCAACAAATTCAACAATAACCTCTATATTGAAAGACACCAACAAGGTCAACAATGACCTAAACATTGAAAATCAACAACAAATGCAACAACCTCAATATTGAAAGCAAACAACAAATTCAACAACAACCTCAACTTTTAAAACGAGAGAAAAAGTTTAAAAAAGAACATTGATAAAACCAACAAATTCAACAACAACCTCAATATTGATAATCACCATCTAATTGAACAACCTGAACATTGAAAAACACCAACAAATTCAACAACAAGCTCTACATAGAAAAACACCAACAAATTCAACAACAACCTCAACATTGAAAAGCACCAACAACTTCAACAACCTCAACAATGATAAACAACAAATAATTCAACAACAACCGCAACATTGAAAAATACGAACAAATTCAAAAACAAAATCAACTTTTAAAAGAAGATATAAAGTTCAATAAAAACATTGATAACACCAACAAATTCAACAACAACCTCAACATTGAAAAATAGAAAAAAGTTCAAAAAATAACATTGATAACACCAACAAAATCAACAACAACCTCAACATTGAAAATCACCTACAAATTCAACAACAACGTCAACATTGAAAAACACCAACAAATTCAACAACCTCAACATTGAAAAGCACCAACAAATTCAACCACAACCTCAATATTGAAAGACACCATCAAATTCTACAACAACCTCAACATTGAAAATCACCAACAAGTTCAACAACTTCAATATTGAAAATCACCAACAAATTCAACAACAACCTTAGCATTGAAAAATGCCACCAAATTCAACTACAACTTCTACAATGAATAACACCAAAAAATTCAACAACAACCTCAACGTTTAAAAGAAGAGAAAAAGTTTAAAAAAAACATTGATAACACCAACAAATTCAAACACAACCACAACATTGATGAATGCAAATAAGTTCAAAAAATAACATTGATAAGACCAACAAATTCAAAAACAAACTCAGCATTGAAAAATACAAATAATTTCAAAAAATTACATTGTTAAGACCAACAAATTCAACAACAACCTAAACATTGAAACAAACCAAAAATTTCAACAAAACGCTCAAGATTGAAAAACACCAACAAATTCAACAACAACCTCAACTTTAAAACGAGAGAAAAAGTTTAAAAAAGAACATTGATAAAACCAACAAATTCAACAACAACCTCAATATTGATAATCACCATCTAATTGAACAACCTGAACATTGAAAAACACCAACAAATTCAACAACAAGCTCTACATTGAAAAACACCAACAAATTCAACAACAACCTCAAAATTGAAAAGCACCAACAACTTCAACAACCTCAACAATGATAAACAACAAATAATTCAACAACAACCGCAACATTGAAAAATACGAACAAATTCAAAAACAACCTCAACTTTTAAAAGAAGATATAAAGTTCAATAAAAACTTTGATAACACCAACAAATTCAACAACAACCTCAACGTTGAAAAATAGAAAAAAGGTGAAAAATAACATTGATAACAGCAACAAATTCAACAAGAAACTCAATATTGAAAATCAACAACAAAATCAACAACAACCTCAACTTTGAAAATCACCTACAAATTCAACAACAACGTCAACATTGAAAAACACCAACAAATTCAACAACCTCAACATTGAAAAACACCAACAAATTCAACAACCTCAACATTGAAAATCACCAACAAATTCAACAACAACCTCAACATTGAAAGACACCAAAAAATTCAACAACAACTTTAACTTTTAAAAAACAAAAAAGTTCAACAAAAACATTGATAACACCAACAAATTCAACAACAACCTCAACACTGATAAACACCAACAAATTCAACAACAGCCTCAATATTGAAAGACACCAACAAGATCAACAATGACCTCAATATTGAAAATCACCAACAAATTCAACATTAACCTCAACATTGAAGATCACCAACAAATTCACCAACAACCTCAACATTGAAACAAAACTACAAATTCAACAAGAAGCTCAACATTGAAAATCATCAACAAATTCAACAACAACCTCAACATTTAAAAGAGAAAAAGTTCAATAAAAACATTGATAACACCAAGAAATTCAACAACAACCTCAACATTGAAAAAAACCAACAAATTCAACATCAAACTCAACATTCAAAAACACCAACAAATTCAACAACAACGTCAACATTGAAAAAAACCAACAAATTCAACAACAAGCTCAACTTTCAAAAATAAAAAAAAGATCAAAAATTAACATTGATTACAGCAATAAATTCAACAACAACCTCAATATTGAAAATCACCAACAAATTCA
The DNA here is from genome assembly GCF_964194155.1 of Cetorhinus maximus. NCBI lineage: Eukaryota > Metazoa > Chordata > Chondrichthyes > Lamniformes > Cetorhinidae > Cetorhinus > Cetorhinus maximus. The sequence goes on along the minus strand of NW_027596421.1, from coordinate 148,390 downwards.
ACAACAACCTTAACATTGAAAAATACAAAAATGTTCAAAAAATAACATTGATAACATCAACAACTTCAACAACGATCTCATTATTGAATATCTCCAACAAATTTAACAACAACCTCAACATTGAAAAACACCAACAAATTCAACAACAACCTTAACTTCTAAAAATACAAACAAGTTCAACAAAAAACATTGATAACACCTACAAATCGACAACATCCTCAACAATGAAAAACACCAACAAATTCAACAACACTTCAACTTTTAAAACAAGAGAAAAAGTTTAAAAAAGAACATTGATAAAACCAACAAATTCAACAACAACCTCAATATTGATAATCACCAACAAATTGATCAACCTCAACATTGAAAAACACAAACAAATTCAACAACAAACCTCAACATTGACAAACACCAACAAATTCAACAACAACCTCAACTTTTAAAAGAAGATAAAAATTTCAAAAAAAGCATTGATAACACCAACAAATTCAACAACAAATTCAATATTGAAAATAAACAACAAATTTAACAACAACGTGATTATTGAAAAACACCTACAAATTCAACAATCTCAACATTGAAAATCACCAACAAATTGAACAGCAACCTCAACAATGAAGAACAACAAAAAATTCAACAACAATCTTAACTTTTAAAAATACAAAAAAGTTCCACAAAAACATTGATAACAACAACAAATTTCACAACAACCTCAATATTGAAGGACACCAACAAATTCTACAACAACCTCAACATTGAAAATCACCAACAAATTCAACAACTTCAATATTGAAAATCACCAACAAATTCAACAACAAACTCAGCATTGAAAAATGCCACCAAATTCAACTACAACCTCTACAATGAAAAACACCAAAAAATTCAAAAACAACCGCAACATTGAAAAGCACCAACAAATTCAACAACAACCTCAACATTGAAAAACACCAACAACTTCAATAACCTCAACAATGAAAAACACCAAAAAATTCAAAAACCGCAACAATGAAAAATACCATCAAATTGAACAAAAACTTCAACTTTTAAAAGAAGAGAAAACGTTCAAAAGAAACATTGATAACACCAACAAATTCAACAAAGACCTCAACAATGAAAAACACCAAAAAATTCAACAACAACCTCAACATTGAAAAACACCAACAAATTCATCAACAACCTTAACTATTATAAATACAAACAGGTTCAACGAAAAACCTTGATAACACCATCAAATTCAACAAAAACCTCAATAATGAAAGAAAGCAACAAGTTCAACAATAACGTCAGCATTGAAAAACAGCAACAAATTACACAACATCCTCAACAATGAAAAACACCAACAAATTCAACAACAAACGTAACATTGAAAAATACCCACTAATTCAAAAACAATCTCAACATAGAAAAATACAAAAATATTCAAAAAATAACATTGATAATACCAACAAATTCAACAACAACATCAATATTGAAAATCTCCAACAAATTTAACAACAACCTCAACATTGAAAGACACCAACAAGTTCAAAAACGACCTCAACATTGAAAAACAGCAACAAATTCAACAACAATCTCAACATTGAAAAACACCAACAAATTCAACAACAACCTCAACATTGAAAAACACAAACAAATTCAGCAACAACCTCAACATTGAAAAAAACCTACAAATTCAACAACAAGCTAAACATTGAAAAACAACAACAAATTCAACAACAACCTCAACTTTTAAAAGAAGAGAAAAAGTACAATAAAAACCTTAACATTGAAAGATGCCAACAAATTCAACAACAATCGCAACATTGAAAAATGCCTACAAATTCAGCAACAATCTCAACATTCAAAAACACCAACAAATTCATCAACAACCTTAACTATTATAAATACAAACAGGTTCAACGAAAAACATTGATAACACCATCAAATTCGACAAAAACCTCAACATTGAAAAACACCAACAAATTCAACAATAACCTCAACATTGAAAATCACCAACAAATTCAACAACATCCTCAACTTTTAAAAGAAGAGAAAAAGTACAATAAAAACCTCAACATTGAAAGACGCCAACAAATTCAACAACAACCTCAACATTGAAAAATGCGAACAAATTCAACAACCTCAACATTGAAAATCACCAACAATTTCAACAACATCAATATTATAAATCACCAACAAATGCAACAATAACCTCAACATTAAAAAACGCAAACAAATTCAACAACAAGCTCAATATTGAAAAATACAAAAAAGTTCAAAAAATAACACTGATAACAAAAAAAAATTCAGTAACAACCTCAATATTGAAAATCAACAACAAATTCAACAACAACCTCAACATTGAAAAAGACCAACTAATTCAACAACCTCAACATTGAAAAACGCCAACAAATACAACAACCTCAACATTGAAAATCACCAACAAATTCATCAACAACCTAAACTATTATAAATACAAACAAGTTCAACAAAAAACAGTGATAACACCAACAAATTCAATAAAAACCTCAACAATGAAAAACAGCAACAAGTTCAACAATAACCTCAACATTGAAAACAGCGACAAATTCATCAACAACCTTAACACTGAAAAACACCAACAAATTCAACAACAACCTCAACATTGAAAAATACCAAATAATTCAAAAACAACTTCAACATAGAAAAATACAAAAAAGTTCAAAAAATACCATTGATAATACCAACAAAATCAACAATAACCTCAACATTGGAAAAACTAAAAAATAACACGGATAACATCAACAAATTCAACAACAAACTCTATACTGAAAATCAACAACAAATTCAACAACAACGTCAACATTGAAAATCAGCTCCAAATTCAACAACATCATCAACATTGAATAACACCAACTAATTCAACAACCTCAACATTGAAAAACGCCCACAAATACAACAACCTCAACATTGAAAATCACTAAAAAATTCATCAACAACATTAACTATTATAAATACAAACAAGCTCAAAAAAAAACATTGATAACACCATCAAATTCAACAAAAACGTCAACAATGAAAAACAGCAACAAGTTCAAAAAGAAGCTCAACATTGAAAAACAGCGACAAATTCCACAAGATCCTCAACAATGAAAAACACCAACAAATTCCACAACCACCTCAACATCGAAAAATACCAACAAATTTAAAAACAACCTCAACATAGAAAAATAGAAAAAGTTCAAAAAATAACATTGATAATACCAACAAATTCAACAACAACCTCAATATTGAAAATCACCAACAAATTCAACAACAAACTTAACATTGAAAAACACTAACAAATTCATCAACAACCTTAACTATTATAAATACAAACAATTAAACAAGAAACATTGATAACACCATCAAATTCAACAAAAACCTCAACAATGAAAAACAGCAACAAGTTCACCAACAACTTCAACATTGAAAAACAGCGACAAATTTAACAACATCCTCAACAATGAAAAACACCAACAAATTCAACAACCACCTCAACATCGAAAAATACCAACAAATTCAAAAACAACTTCAACATAGAAAATACAAAAAAGTTCAAAAAATATCATTGATAATACCAACAAATTCAACAACAACCTCAATATTGAAAATCACCAACAAATTCAACAACAACCTCAACATTGAAAAACACCAACAAATTCAACAACAACCTCAATATTGAAAGACACCAACAAGTTCAACAACGACCTCAACATTGAAAATCAGCAACAAATTCAACAACAAGCTCAACATTGAAAAACACCATCAAATTCAACAACAACCTCAATATTGAAAATCACCAACAAATTCAACATCAACCTCAACATTAAAAAACACCAACAAATTCAACAACAACCTCAACATTGAAAAAAACCTACTAATTCAACAACAAGCTCAACATTGAAAATCACCAACAAATTCAACAACAACCTCAACTTTTAAAAGAAGAGAAAAAGTTCAATAAAAACATTGATAACACCAAGGAATTCAAATACAACCTCAAGATTGAAAGACGCCAACAAATTCAATAACAACCTCAATATTGAAAGATACCAACAAATTCAACAACAACCTCAACATTGAAAATCACAAACAAATTCAACAACATCAATATTGAAAATGACCACAAAATTGAACAACAACCTCAACATTAAAAAATGCCAACAAATTCAACAACAACCTCAATAGTGAAAAATACAAAATAGTTCAAAAAATAACATTGATAATACCAACAAATTCAACAACAACCTCAATATTTTAAATCACCAACTTATTCAACAACAACCTCAACATTGAAAAACACCAACAAATTCAACAACAACCTCAATATTGAAAGACACCAACAAGTTCAACAACAACCTCAACATTGAAAATCAACAACAAATGCAACAACCTCAATATTGAAAGCAACCAACAAATTCAACAACAACCTCATTATTGAAGGACGCCATCAAATTCTACAACAACCTCAACATTGAAAAACATCAACAAATTCAACAACAATCTCAACATTGAAAAAAACCTACAAATTCAACAACAAGCTCAACATTGAAAATCACCAACAAATTCAACAAAAACCTCAACTTTTAAAAGAAGAGAAAAAGTACAATAAAAACCTCAACATTGAAAGATGCCAACAGATTCAACAACAACCTCAACATTGAAAAATGCCAACCAATTCAACAACAACCTCAATATTCAAAGAAACCAACAAATTCAACAACAAACTCAACATTGAAAATCACCAACAATTTCAACAACATCAATATTATAAATCACCAACAAATGCAACAACCTCAACATTAAAAAACACCAACAAATTCAACAACAAGCTCAATATTGAAAAATACAAAAAAGTTCAAAAAATAAAATTGATAACACAAACAAATTCAATAACAACCTCAATACTGAAAATCAACAACAGATTCAACAACAACTTCAACATTGAAAATCACCAACAAATTCAACGACAACCTCAACATTGAGAAACAACAACTAATTCAACAACCTCAACATTGAAAAACGCCAACAAATTCAACAAGCTCAACATTGAAAAGCACCAACAAATTCATCAACAACCTAAACTATTATAAATACAAACAAGTTCAACAAAATCATTGATAACACCAACAAATTCAACAAAAAGCTCAACAATGAAAAACAGCAACACGTTCAACAACCACCTCAACATTGAAAAACAGCGACAAATTCAACAACAACCTTAACAATTAAAAACACCAACAAATTCAACAACAACCTCAACATTGAAAAATACCAACAAATTCAAAAACAACTTCAACATAGAAAAATACAAAAAAATTCAAAAAATAACATTGATAATACCAACCATTTCAACATCAACCTCAATATTTAAAATCACCATCAAATTCAACAACAACCTCAACATTGAAAAACGCCAACAAATTCAACAACAACCTCAATATTGAAAGACACCAAAAAGTTCAACAACGACCTCAACGTTGAAAATCAGCAACCAATTCAACAACAATCTCAACATTGAAAAACTCCAACAAAATTCAACAACAACCTCAACCTTGAAAATCACCAACAAATTCAAAAACAACCTCAACTTTTAAAAGAAGAGAAAAGTTAATAAATAACGCCAACAAATTCAACAACAATCTCAATACTGAAAGGCGCCAACAACTCGAAATACAACCTCAACATTGAAAATCACCAAAAAATTCAACAACATCAATATTGAAAATCACCAAAAATTGAACAACAACCTCAACATTGAAAAACGCCAACAAATTCAACAAAAACCACAATATTGAAAAATTGAAAAAAGTTCAAAAAATACCATTGATAACACCAACAAATTCAACAACAAAATCGACATTGGAAAATCTTATAAATAACATGGATAACAAGAACAAATTCAACCACAACCTGAACATCGAATAACACCAACTAATTCAAAAAACTCAACATTTAAAAACACCAACAAATTCAACAACCTCAACATTGAAAAGCATCAAAAAATTCAACAAAGACCTCAACAATGAAAAACACCAAAAATTTCAACAACAACATCAACATTGAAAAACAACCTCAACTATTATAAATACAAACAAGTTCAACAAAAAACATTGATATCAGCAACAAATTCAACAAAAACCTTTAGAATGAAAAACAGCAACATGTTCAACAACAACCTCAACATTGAAAAACAGCGACAAATTCAACAACATCCTCAACAATGAAAAACACCAACAAATTCAACAACAACCTTAACATCGAAAAATACCAGCAAATTCAAAAACAACCTCAACATAGAAAAATACAAAAGAGTTCAAAAAATAACATTGATAATACCAACAAATTCAACAACAAACTCAATATTGAAAATCACCAACAAATTCAACAACAACCTCAACATTGAAAAATACCAACAAATTCAATAACAACCTCAATATTGAAAGATGCCAACAAATTCAGCAACAACCTCAACATTGAAAAAGGCTTTCAAATTCAACAACAACCTCAATATTGAAAGCATCCAACAAATTCAACAACAACCTCTATATTGAAAGACACCAACAAATTCAACAACAACGTCAGCATTGAAAAATTCCACCAAATTCAACTACAACCTCTGCAATGAAAAACACCAAAAAATTCAACAACAACTTCATCATTGAAAAACAACAACAACTTCATAAACCTCAACAATGAAAAACACCAAAAAATTCAAAAACCACAACAGTGAAAAATACCAACAAATTGAACAAGAACCTCAACTTTTAAAAGAAGAGAAAAAGGTCAAAAGAAACATTCATAACACCAACAAATTCAACAAAGACCTCAACAATGAAAAACACCAAAAAATTCAACAACAACCTCAACATTGAAAGACACCAACAAATTCATCAACAACCTCAACTATTATAAATACAAACAAGTTCAACAAAAAACATTGATAACACCATCAAATTCAACAACAACTTCAACATTGAAAGACACCAACAAGTTCAACAACGACCTCAACATTTAAAATCAGCAACAAATTCAACAACAATCTCAACATTGAAAAAAGCCAACAAATTCAACAACAACCTCAATATTGAAAATCACCAACAAATTCAAAATCAACCTCAACTTTGAAAAACACCAGCAAATTCAACAACAACCTCAACATTGGAAAAAACCTACAAATTCATAAACAAGCTCAACATTGAAAATCACCAACAAATTCAACAACAACCTCAAATTTTAAAAGAAGGGAAAAAAGTTCAATAAAAACCTCAACATTGAAAGACGCCAACAAATTCAACAACAACCTCAAAATTGAAAATCACCAACAAATTCAACAACATCAATATTGAAAATGACAACAAAATTCAACATCAACCTCAACATTGAAAAACACCAACTAATTCATCAACAGCCTCAACTATTATAAATACAAACAAGATTAACAAGAAACATTGATAACTCCATCAAATTCAACAAAAACCTCAACAATGAAAAACAGCAACAATTACAACAACAACCTCAACATTGAAAAACAGCGACAAATTCAACAACATCCTCAAAAATTAAAAACACCAAAAAATTCAACAACAACCTCAACATTGAAATACACCAACAAATTAATCAACAACCTGTACTAATATAAATACAAAGAAGTTCAACAAAAAACATGGATAACACCATCAAATTCAACAACAACCTCAACATTGAAAGACACCAACAAGTTCAACAACGACCTCAACATTGAAAATCAGCAACAAATTCAACAACAATCTCAACATTGAAAAAAGCCAACAAATTCAACAGCAACCTCAATATTGAAAATCACCAACAAATTCAACAACAACCTCAACATTGAAAAAAACTTACAAATTCAACAATAAGCTCAACATTGAAAATCACCAACAAATTCAACAACAACCTCAACTTTTAAAAGAAGAGAAAAAGTTCAATAAAAACCTCAACATTGAAAGACGCCAACAAATTCAACAACAACCACAACAATGAAAAACACCAAAAAATTCAACAACATCAATATTGAAAATGACCACAAAATTCAACAACAACCTCAACATTGAAAAACGACAAAAAAATTCAACAACAACCTCAATAGTGAAAAATACAAAGTAGTTCAAAAAATAACATTGATAATACCAACAAATTCAACAACAACCTCAATATTGAAAATCACCAACATATTCAACAACAACCTCAAAATTGAAAAACACCAACAAATTCAACAATAACCTCCATATTGAAAGACACCAACAATTTCAACAATGACCTAAACATTGAAAATCAACAACAAATGCAACAACCTCAATATTGAAAGCAACCAACAAATTCAACCACAACCTCAATATTGAAAGACACCATCAAATTCTACAACAACCTCAACATTGAAAATCACCAACAAATTCAACAACAACCTTACCATTGAAAAATGCCACCAAATTCAACTACAACTTCTACAATGAATAACGCCAAAAAATTCAACAACAACCGCAACATTGAAAAACACCAACAACTTCGACAACCACAACAATGAAAAACACCAACAAATTCAACAACCGCAACAATGAAAAATACCAACAAATTCAACAACAACCTCAACTTTTTAAAGAAGAGAAAAAGTTTAAAAAAAACATTGTTAACACCAACAAATTCAAAAACAACCACAACATTGATGAATGCAAATAAGTTCAAAAAATAACATTGATAAGACCAACAAATTCAAAAACAAACTCAGCATTGAAAAATACAAATAATTTCCAAAAATTACATTGATAAGACCAACAAATTCAACAACAACCTAAACATTGAAAAAAACCAAAAATTTCAACAACAAGCTCAACTTTGAAAAACACCAACAAATTCAACAACAACCTCAACTTTTAAAACGAGAGAAAATGTTTAAAAAAGAACATTGATAAAACCAACAAATAAAACAACAACCTCAATATTGATAATCACCATCTAATTGAACAACCTGAACATTGAAAAACACCAACAAATTCAACAACAAGCTCTACATTGAAAAACACCAACAAATTCAACAACAACCTCAACATTGAAAAGCACTAACAACTTCAACAACCTCAACAATGATAAACAACAAATAATTCAACAACAACCGCAACATTGAAAAATACGAACAAATTCAAAAACAACCTCAACTTTTAAAAGAAGATATAAAGTTCAATAAAAACATTGATAACACCAACAAATTCAACAACAACCTCAACATTGAAAAATAGAAAAAAGATGAAAAAATAACTTTGATAACAGCAACAAATTCAACAAGAAACTCAATATTGAAAATCAACAACAAAATCAACAACAACCTCAACATTGAAAATCACCTACAAATTCAACAACAACGTCAACATTGAAAAACACCAACAAATTCAACAACCTCAACATTGAAAAACAACAACAAATTCAACAACTTCAACATTGAAAATCACCAACAAATTCAACAACAACCTCAACATTGAAAAACACCAAAAAATTCAACAACCACAACGTTTAAAAACACCAAAAAATTCAACAACTTTAACTTTTAAAAAACAAAAAAGTTCAACAAAAACATTGATAACACCAACAAATTCAACAACAACCTCAACATTGAAAAACACCAACAAATTCAACAACAACCTCAATATTGAAAGACACCAACAAGTTCAACAACGACCTCAATATTGAAAATCACCAACAAATTCAACATTAACCTCAACATTGAAGATCACCAACAAATTCACCAACAACCTCAACATTGAAACAAATCTAGAAATTCAACAAGAAGCTCAACATTGAAAATCATCAACAAATTCAGCAACCACCTCAACTTTTAAAAGAGAAAAAGTTCAATAAAAACATTGATAACACCAAGAAATTCAACAACAACCTCAACATTGAAAAAAACCAACAAATTCAACATCAAACTCAACATTCAAAAAGACCAACAAATTCAACAACAACGTCAACATTGAAAAAAACCAACAAATTCAACAACAAGCTCAACTGTCAAAAATAAAAAAAAGTTCAAAAATTAACATTGATTACAGCAATAAATTAAACAACAACCTCAATATTGAAAATCACCAACAAATTCAACAACAACCTCAACATTGAAAGACACCAACAAGTTCAACAACGACCTCAACATTCAGAATCAGCAACAAATTCAACAACAACCTCAACATTGAAAAGAACCTACAAATTCAACAACAAGCTCAACATTGAAAATCACCAACAAATTCAACAACAACCTCAACTTTTAAAAGAAGAGAAAAAGTACAATAAAAACCTCAACATTGAAAGACGCCAACAAATTCAACAACAACCTCAACATTGAAAAACACCAACAAATTCAACAACAACCTCAATATTCAAAGAAACCAACAAATTCAACAACAACCTCAACATTGAAAATCACCAACAATTTCAACAACATCAATATTATGAATCACCAACAAATGCAACAACAACCTCAACATTAAAAAACACCAACAAATTCAACAACAAGCTCAATATTGAAAAATACAAAACAGTTCAAAAAATAATATTGATAACACCAACATATTCAATAAGAACCTCAATATTGAAAATCAACAACAAATTCAACAACAACCTCAACATTGAAAATCACCAACAAATTCAAAGACAACCTCAACATTGAAAAACACCAACTAATTCAACAACCTCAACATTGAAAAATGCCAACAAATTCAACAAGCTCAACATTGAAAAGCACCAACAAATTCATCAACAACTTTAACTATTATAAATACAAACAAGTTCAACAAAAAACATTGATAACACCAACAAATTCAACAAATACCTCAACAATGAAAAACAGCAACAAGTTCAACAACAATCTCAACATTGAAAAACAGCGACAAATTCAACAACAACATTAACAATTAAAAACACCAACAAATTCAACAACAACCTCAACATTGAAAAATACCAACATAATCAAAAACAACTTCAACATAGAAAAATACAAAAAAGTTCAAAAAATAACATTGATAATACCAACAAATTCAACAACAACCTCAATACTGAAAATCACCATCAAATTCAACAACAACATCAACATTGAAAAACACCAACAAATTCAACAACAACCTCAATATTGAAAGACACCAAAAAGTTGAACAACGACCTCAACAATTAAAATCAGCAACAAATTCAACAACAATCTCAACATTGAAAAACGCCAACAAATTCAACAACAACATCAATGTTGAAAATCACCAACAAATTCGACATCAACCTCAACATTGAAAAACACCAACAAATTCAACAACATACTCAATATTGAAAATCTCAAACAAATTCAACAACAACCTCAACATTGAAAGACAACAACAAGTTCAACAACGACCTCAACATTCAAAATCAGCAACAAATTCAACAACAATCTCAACATTGAAAAATGCCAACAATTTCAACAACAACCTCAACATTGAAAAACACCAACAAATTCAACAACAACCTCAACATTGAAAAAAACCTACAAATTCAACAACAAGCTCAACATTGAAAATCACCAACAAATTCAACAACAACCTCAACTTTTAAAAGAAGAGAAAAAGTACAATAAAAACCTCAACATTGAAAGACGCCAACAAATTCAACAACAACCTCAACATTGAAAAATGCCAACAAATTCAACAACAACCTCAATATTCAAAGAAACCAACAAATTCAACAACAACCTCAACATTGAAAATCACCAACAATTTCAACAACATCAATATTATAAATCACCAACAAATGCAACAACAACCTCAACATTAATAAACGCCAACAAATTCAACAACAAGATCAATATTGAAAAATACAAAAAAGTTCAAAAAATAATATTGATAACACCAACATATTCAATAACAACCGCAATATTGAAAATCAACAACAAATTCAAGTACAACCTCAACATTGAAAAACACCAACTAATTCAACAACCTCAACATTGAAAAACGCCAACAAATTCAACAAGCTCAACATTGAAAAGCACCAACAAATTCATCAACAACTTTAAATATTATAAATACAAACAAGTTCAACAAAAAACATTGATAACACCAACAAATTCAACAAATACCTCAACAATGAAAAACAGCAACAAGTTCAACAGCAACCTCAACATTGAAAAACAGCGACAAATTCAACAACAACCTTAACAATTAAAAACACCAACAAATTCAACAACAACCTCAACATTGAAAAATACCAACATATTCAAAAACAACTTCAACATAGAAAAATACAAAAAAGTTCAAAAAATAACATTGATAATACCAACAAATTCAACAACAACCTCAATACTGAAAATCACCATCAAATTCAACAACAACATCAACATTGAAAAACACCAACAAATTCAACAACAACCTCAATATTGAAAGACACCAAAAAGTTCAACAACGACCTCAACATTTAAAATCAGCAACAAATTCAACAACAATCTCAACATTAAAAAACGCCAACAAATTCAACAACAACATCAATGTTGAAAATCACCAACAAATTCGACATCAACCTCAACATTGAAAAACACCAACAAATTCAAAAACTTCAACAATGAAAAACAACAAATAATTCAACAACAACCTCAACATTGAAAAACACCAACAAATTCAAAAACAACCTCAACATTTAAAACTAACAAAAAGTTCAAAAAAGATCATTGATAAAACCAACAAATTCAACAACAACCTGTATATTGAAAGTCACAAACAAATTCAACAACAACCTCAACATTGAAAAACACCAACAAATTCAACGACATCAACTTTTAAAAGAAGTGAAAAAGTTCAAAAAAAACATTGATAACACCAACAAAGTCAGGAACAACCTCAACATTGAAAGTCACCAACAAATTCAACAACAACCTCAAAATTGAAAAACAACAACAAATTCAACAACAACATCAACATTGAAAATAACCTATAAATTCAACAACCAGCTCAAGAATTAAAATCAACAACAAATTCAACAACAAGCTCAACATTGAAAAACACCAACAAATTCAACAACAACCTCAACTTTTCAAAGAAGAGAAAAAGTTCAAAAAAAAACATTGATAACATGAACAAATTCAACAACAACCTCAATGTTGAAAAAGGCCAACAAATTCAACAACATTCTCAATATTGAAAGTCACCAACAAATTCAACAACAGCCTCAACATTGATAACACCAACAAATTCAACAACAACCTCAATACTGAAAAAACACCAACAAATTCAACAACAACCTCAATATTGGAAATCACCAACAAATTCAACAACAACCTCAATATTGAAAGACACCAACAAGTTCAAAAACGACCTCAACATTGAAATTCAGCAACAAATTCAACAACAATCTCAACATTGAAAAACGCGAACAAATTCAACAACAACCTCAATATTGAAAATCACCAACAAATTCAACATCAACCTCAACATTTAAAAACACCAACAATTTCAACAACCAGCTCAACATTGAAAAACACCAACAAAATCAACAAGAACTTCAACATTTAAAAGTACCAAAAAGTTCAAAAAAGATCATTGATAAAACCAACAAATTCAACAACAACCTCTATATTGAAAGTCACAAACAAATTCAACAACAACCTCAACATTGAAAAACACCAACAAATTCAAAAACAACCTCAACTTTTAAAAGAAGAGAAAAAGTTCATAAAAAACGCCAACAAATTCAACAACAACCTCAATATTGAAAGGCACCAACAAATCGAAATACAACCACAATATTGAAAAATATAAAAAAGTTCAAAAAATACCATTGATAACACCAACAAATTGAACAACAACCTCAACTTTGGAAAATCTAAAAAATAACATGGATAACACCAACAAATTCAACAACAAACTGTACATTGAAAATCAAGAAGAAATTCAACAACAACGTCAACATTGAAAATCAGCTCCAAATTCAACAAAAACCTGAACATTGAATAACACCAACTAATTCAACAACCTCAACATCGAAAAACACCAACAAATACAAGAACCTCAACATTGAAAAGCACCAACAAATTCAACAAAGACCTCAACAATGAAAAACAACAAAAAATTCAACAACAACCTCAACATTGAACAACACCAACAAATTCATCAACAACCTTAACTATTATAAATACAAACAAGTTCTACAAAAAACATTGATATCACCAACAAATTCAACAAAAACCTCAAGAATGAAAAACAGCAACATGTTCAACAACAACCTCAACATTGAAAAACAGCGACAAATTCAACAACATCCTCAACATCGAAAAATACCAACAAATTCAAAAACAACCTCAAAATAGAAAAATACAAAAAAGTTCAAAAAATAACTTTGATAATACCAACAAATTCAACAACAACCTCAATACTGAAAATCACCAACAAATCAACAACAACCTCAACATTGAAAAACATCAACAAATTCCTCAACAACCTCAAAATTGAAAGACACCAACAAGTTCAACAACAACCTCAACATTGAAAAAAACCTACAAATTCAACAACAAGCTCAACATTGAAAATCACCAACAAATTGAACAACAACCTCAACTTTTAAAAGAAGAGAAAAAGTTCAATAAAAATATTGAAAACACCAAGCAATTCAACAAAAACCTTAACATTGAAAGACGGCAACAAATTCAATAACAACCTCACCATTGAAAGATACCAACAAATTCAACAACAACCTCAACATTGAAAATCACCAACAAATTCAAACAACAGCATTATTGAAAATGACCTCAAAATTCAACAACAACCTCAACATTGAAAAACACCAACAAATTCAACAACCTCAACATTGAAAAACAACAACAAATTCAACAACTTCAACATTGAAAATCACCAACAAATTCAACAACAACCTCAACATTGAAAAACACCAAAAAATTCAACAACCACAACGTTTAAAAACACCAAAAAATTCAACAACTTTAACTTTTAAAAAACAAAAAAGTTCAACAAAAACATTGATAACACCAACAAATTCAACAACAACCTCAACATTGAAAAACACCAACAAATTCAACAACAACCTCAATATTGAAAGACACCAACAAGTTCAACAACGACCTCAATATTGAAAATCACCAACAAATTCAACATTAACCTCAACATTGAAGATCACCAACAAATTCACCAACAACCTCAACATTGAAACAAATCTAGAAATTCAACAAGAAGCTCAACATTGAAAATCATCAACAAATTCAGCAACCACCTCAACTTTTAAAAGAGAAAAAGTTCAATAAAAACATTGATAACACCAAGAAATTCAACAACAACCTCAACATTGAAAAAAACCAACAAATTCAACATCAAACTCAACATTCAAAAAGACCAACAAATTCAACAACAACGTCAACATTGAAAAAAACCAACAAATTCAACAACAAGCTCAACTGTCAAAAATAAAAAAAAGTTCAAAAATTAACATTGATTACAGCAATAAATTAAACAACAACCTCAATATTGAAAATCACCAACAAATTCAACAACAACCTCAACATTGAAAGACACCAACAAGTTCAACAACGACCTCAACATTCAGAATCAGCAACAAATTCAACAACAACCTCAACATTGAAAAGAACCTACAAATTCAACAACAAGCTCAACATTGAAAATCACCAACAAATTCAACAACAACCTCAACTTTTAAAAGAAGAGAAAAAGTACAATAAAAACCTCAACATTGAAAGACGCCAACAAATTCAACAACAACCTCAACATTGAAAAACACCAACAAATTCAACAACAACCTCAATATTCAAAGAAACCAACAAATTCAACAACAACCTCAACATTGAAAATCACCAACAATTTCAACAACATCAATATTATGAATCACCAACAAATGCAACAACAACCTCAACATTAAAAAACACCAACAAATTCAACAACAAGCTCAATATTGAAAAATACAAAACAGTTCAAAAAATAATATTGATAACACCAACATATTCAATAAGAACCTCAATATTGAAAATCAACAACAAATTCAACAACAACCTCAACATTGAAAATCACCAACAAATTCAAAGACAACCTCAACATTGAAAAACACCAACTAATTCAACAACCTCAACATTGAAAAATGCCAACAAATTCAACAAGCTCAACATTGAAAAGCACCAACAAATTCATCAACAACTTTAACTATTATAAATACAAACAAGTTCAACAAAAAACATTGATAACACCAACAAATTCAACAAATACCTCAACAATGAAAAACAGCAACAAGTTCAACAACAATCTCAACATTGAAAAACAGCGACAAATTCAACAACAACATTAACAATTAAAAACACCAACAAATTCAACAACAACCTCAACATTGAAAAATACCAACATAATCAAAAACAACTTCAACATAGAAAAATACAAAAAAGTTCAAAAAATAACATTGATAATACCAACAAATTCAACAACAACCTCAATACTGAAAATCACCATCAAATTCAACAACAACATCAACATTGAAAAACACCAACAAATTCAACAACAACCTCAATATTGAAAGACACCAAAAAGTTGAACAACGACCTCAACAATTAAAATCAGCAACAAATTCAACAACAATCTCAACATTGAAAAACGCCAACAAATTCAACAACAACATCAATGTTGAAAATCACCAACAAATTCGACATCAACCTCAACATTGAAAAACACCAACAAATTCAACAACATACTCAATATTGAAAATCTCAAACAAATTCAACAACAACCTCAACATTGAAAGACAACAACAAGTTCAACAACGACCTCAACATTCAAAATCAGCAACAAATTCAACAACAATCTCAACATTGAAAAATGCCAACAATTTCAACAACAACCTCAACATTGAAAAACACCAACAAATTCAACAACAACCTCAACATTGAAAAAAACCTACAAATTCAACAACAAGCTCAACATTGAAAATCACCAACAAATTCAACAACAACCTCAACTTTTAAAAGAAGAGAAAAAGTACAATAAAAACCTCAACATTGAAAGACGCCAACAAATTCAACAACAACCTCAACATTGAAAAATGCCAACAAATTCAACAACAACCTCAATATTCAAAGAAACCAACAAATTCAACAACAACCTCAACATTGAAAATCACCAACAATTTCAACAACATCAATATTATAAATCACCAACAAATGCAACAACAACCTCAACATTAATAAACGCCAACAAATTCAACAACAAGATCAATATTGAAAAATACAAAAAAGTTCAAAAAATAATATTGATAACACCAACATATTCAATAACAACCGCAATATTGAAAATCAACAACAAATTCAAGTACAACCTCAACATTGAAAAACACCAACTAATTCAACAACCTCAACATTGAAAAACGCCAACAAATTCAACAAGCTCAACATTGAAAAGCACCAACAAATTCATCAACAACTTTAAATATTATAAATACAAACAAGTTCAACAAAAAACATTGATAACACCAACAAATTCAACAAATACCTCAACAATGAAAAACAGCAACAAGTTCAACAGCAACCTCAACATTGAAAAACAGCGACAAATTCAACAACAACCTTAACAATTAAAAACACCAACAAATTCAACAACAACCTCAACATTGAAAAATACCAACATATTCAAAAACAACTTCAACATAGAAAAATACAAAAAAGTTCAAAAAATAACATTGATAATACCAACAAATTCAACAACAACCTCAATACTGAAAATCACCATCAAATTCAACAACAACATCAACATTGAAAAACACCAACAAATTCAACAACAACCTCAATATTGAAAGACACCAAAAAGTTCAACAACGACCTCAACATTTAAAATCAGCAACAAATTCAACAACAATCTCAACATTAAAAAACGCCAACAAATTCAACAACAACATCAATGTTGAAAATCACCAACAAATTCGACATCAACCTCAACATTGAAAAACACCAACAAATTCAAAAACTTCAACAATGAAAAACAACAAATAATTCAACAACAACCTCAACATTGAAAAACACCAACAAATTCAAAAACAACCTCAACATTTAAAACTAACAAAAAGTTCAAAAAAGATCATTGATAAAACCAACAAATTCAACAACAACCTGTATATTGAAAGTCACAAACAAATTCAACAACAACCTCAACATTGAAAAACACCAACAAATTCAACGACATCAACTTTTAAAAGAAGTGAAAAAGTTCAAAAAAAACATTGATAACACCAACAAAGTCAGGAACAACCTCAACATTGAAAGTCACCAACAAATTCAACAACAACCTCAAAATTGAAAAACAACAACAAATTCAACAACAACATCAACATTGAAAATAACCTATAAATTCAACAACCAGCTCAAGAATTAAAATCAACAACAAATTCAACAACAAGCTCAACATTGAAAAACACCAACAAATTCAACAACAACCTCAACTTTTCAAAGAAGAGAAAAAGTTCAAAAAAAAACATTGATAACATGAACAAATTCAACAACAACCTCAATGTTGAAAAAGGCCAACAAATTCAACAACATTCTCAATATTGAAAGTCACCAACAAATTCAACAACAGCCTCAACATTGATAACACCAACAAATTCAACAACAACCTCAATACTGAAAAAACACCAACAAATTCAACAACAACCTCAATATTGGAAATCACCAACAAATTCAACAACAACCTCAATATTGAAAGACACCAACAAGTTCAAAAACGACCTCAACATTGAAATTCAGCAACAAATTCAACAACAATCTCAACATTGAAAAACGCGAACAAATTCAACAACAACCTCAATATTGAAAATCACCAACAAATTCAACATCAACCTCAACATTTAAAAACACCAACAATTTCAACAACCAGCTCAACATTGAAAAACACCAACAAAATCAACAAGAACTTCAACATTTAAAAGTACCAAAAAGTTCAAAAAAGATCATTGATAAAACCAACAAATTCAACAACAACCTCTATATTGAAAGTCACAAACAAATTCAACAACAACCTCAACATTGAAAAACACCAACAAATTCAAAAACAACCTCAACTTTTAAAAGAAGAGAAAAAGTTCATAAAAAACGCCAACAAATTCAACAACAACCTCAATATTGAAAGGCACCAACAAATCGAAATACAACCACAATATTGAAAAATATAAAAAAGTTCAAAAAATACCATTGATAACACCAACAAATTGAACAACAACCTCAACTTTGGAAAATCTAAAAAATAACATGGATAACACCAACAAATTCAACAACAAACTGTACATTGAAAATCAAGAAGAAATTCAACAACAACGTCAACATTGAAAATCAGCTCCAAATTCAACAAAAACCTGAACATTGAATAACACCAACTAATTCAACAACCTCAACATCGAAAAACACCAACAAATACAAGAACCTCAACATTGAAAAGCACCAACAAATTCAACAAAGACCTCAACAATGAAAAACAACAAAAAATTCAACAACAACCTCAACATTGAACAACACCAACAAATTCATCAACAACCTTAACTATTATAAATACAAACAAGTTCTACAAAAAACATTGATATCACCAACAAATTCAACAAAAACCTCAAGAATGAAAAACAGCAACATGTTCAACAACAACCTCAACATTGAAAAACAGCGACAAATTCAACAACATCCTCAACATCGAAAAATACCAACAAATTCAAAAACAACCTCAAAATAGAAAAATACAAAAAAGTTCAAAAAATAACTTTGATAATACCAACAAATTCAACAACAACCTCAATACTGAAAATCACCAACAAATCAACAACAACCTCAACATTGAAAAACATCAACAAATTCCTCAACAACCTCAAAATTGAAAGACACCAACAAGTTCAACAACAACCTCAACATTGAAAAAAACCTACAAATTCAACAACAAGCTCAACATTGAAAATCACCAACAAATTGAACAACAACCTCAACTTTTAAAAGAAGAGAAAAAGTTCAATAAAAATATTGAAAACACCAAGCAATTCAACAAAAACCTTAACATTGAAAGACGGCAACAAATTCAATAACAACCTCACCATTGAAAGATACCAACAAATTCAACAACAACCTCAACATTGAAAATCACCAACAAATTCAAACAACAGCATTATTGAAAATGACCTCAAAATTCAACAACAACCTCAACATTGAAAAACAGCAACAAATTCAACAACAACCGCAACATTGAAAAACACCAACAAATTCAACAACAACCTCAATATTGAAAAACAACAACAACTTCAACAACCTCAACAATGAAAAACACCAAAAAATTCAAAAACCGCAACAATGAAAAATACCAACAAATTGAACAAGAACCTCAACTTTTAAAAGAAGATAAAAAGTTCAAAAGAAACATTGATAACACCAACAAATTCAACAAAGACCTCAACAATGAAAAACAACAAAAAATTCAACAACAACCTCAAAATTGAAAAACACCAACAAATTCATCAACAACCTCAACTATTATAAATACAAACAAGTTCAACAAAAAACATTGATAACACCATCAAATTCAACAAAAACCTCAACAATGAAAAGCAGCAACAATTACAACAACAACCTCAACATTGAAAAACAGCGACAAATTCAACAACATCCTCAACATTGAAAAACACCAAAAAATTCAACAACAACCTCAACATTGAAAAACACCAACAAATTCATCAACAACCTCAACTATTATGAATACAAACAAGTTCAACAAAAGACATTGATAATACCATCAAATTCAACAACAACCTCAACATTGAAAGACACCACCATGTTCAACAAGGACCTCAACAATTGAAAATTAGCAAAAAATTCAACAACAATCTCAACATTGAAAAAAGCCAACAAATTCAACAGCAACCTCAATACTGAAAATCACCAACAAATTCAAAATCAACCTCAACATTGAAAAACACCAACAAAATCAACAACAACCTCAAGATTGAAAAAAACCTACAAATTCAACAACAAGCTCAACATTGAAAATCATGAACAAATTCAACAACAACCTCAACTTTTAAAAGAAGAGAAAAAGTTCGATAAAAACCTCAACATTGAAAGACGCCAACAAATTCAATAACAACCTCAACATTGAAAAACACCAACATATTCAAAAACAACCTCAATATTGAGAGACACCAACAACTTCATCAACGACCTCAACATTGAAAATCAACAACAAATGCCACAACCTCAATATTGAAAGCAACCAACAAATTCAACAACAATCTCAATATTGAAAGACACCAACAAATTCTGCAAGGACCTCAACATTGAAAATCACCAACAAATTCAACAACTTCAATATTAAAAATCACCAACAAATTCAACAACAACGTCAGCATTGAAAAATGCCACCAAATTCAACTACAATTTCTGCAATGAAAAACACCAAAAAATTCAACAACAACTGCAACATTAAAAAGCACCAACAAATTCAACAACAATCTCAACAATGAAAAACACCAACAAATTCAACAACAACCTCAACATTGAAAAACAACAGCAACTTCAACAACCTCAACAATGAAAAACAGCAAAAAATTCAAAAACGGCAACAATGAAAAATACCAACAAATTGAACAAGAACCTCAACTTTTAAAAGAAGAGAAAAAGGTCAAAAGAAACATTGGTAACACCAACAAATTCAACAAAGACATCAACAATGAAAAACACCAAAAATTTCAACAACAACCTCAACATTGAAAAACACCAACAAATTCATCAACAACCTCAACTATTATAAATACAAACAAGTTCAACAAAAAACATTGATAACACCATCAAATTCAACAAAAACCTCAACAATGTAAAACAGCAACAATTACAACAACAACCTCAACATTGAAAATCAGCGACAAATTCAACAACATCCTCAACAATGAAAAACACCAAAAAATTCAACAACAACCTGAACATTGAAAAACACCAACAAATTCATCAACAACCTCTTCTTTATAAATAGAAACAAGTTCAACAAAAAACATGTATAACACCATCAAATTCAACAACAACCTCAACATTGAAAGACACCAACAAGTTCAACAACGACCTCAACATTGAAAATCAGCAACAAATTCAACAACAATCTCAACATTGAAAAAAGCCAACAAATTCAACAGCAACCTCAATATTGAAAAACACCAACAAATACAACAACAACCTCCACATTGAAAAAAACCTATAAATTCAACAACAAGCTCAAGATTGAAAATCACCAACAAATTCAACGACAACCTCAACTTTTAAAAGAAGAGAAAAAGTTCAATAAAAACCTCAACATTGAAAAAGGCCAACAAATTCAACAACAATCTCAATAGTAAAAAATACAAAATAGTTCAAAAAATAACATTGATAATACCAACAAATTCAACAACAACCTCAACAATGAAAAACACCAACAAATTCAACAACCTCAACATTGAAAAACACCAACAAATGCAACAACAACCTCAACATTGAAAAATACCAACAAATTCAACAACAACCACAACTTTTAAAAGAAGAGAAAAAGTTCGAAAAATAACATTCATAACACCTTCAAATTCAAACAAAAACCTCAACATTGAAAAGCACCAACAAATTCAACAACAACCTCAACTTTGAAAAACACCAACAAATGCAACAACAACCTCAACATTGAAAATCACCACAAATTTCAACAACAACCTCAAGAATGAATAACAACAACAAACTCAACAACCTCAACATTGAAAACACCAACAATTTCAACAAAAACCTCAACATTTAAAATTACAAAAAAGTTCAAAAAAGATCATTGATAAAAACAACAAATTCAACAACAACCTCAACTTTTAAAAGAATATAAAAAGTTCAAAAAAAACATTGATAACACTAACAAATTGAACAACAACCACAACATTGAAGAATTGTAAAAAGTTCAAAAAATAACGTTGATAACAACAACAAATTCACAAACAACCTAAATCTTGAAATCTACAAAAAAGTTCAAAAAATAACATTGATAACACCAAAAAATTCAACAACAAACTCAATATTGATAATCAACAACAAATTCAACAACAACCTCAACTTTGAAAATCACCAATAAATTCAATAACAACGTCAACATTGAAAAACACCAACAAATTCAACAACCTCAACATTGAAAATAACCAACAAATTCAACAACAACCTCAATATTGAAAATAAACAACAAATTCAACAACAACCTCAACTTTGAAAAATACCAAAAAATTCAACAACAACATGAACATTGAAATACACTAACATATTCAACAACGACCTCAACTTTTAAAAATACAAAAAAGTTCAACAATAACATTGATAACAACAACAAATTCAAAAAAAACCTCAAC
The DNA here is from genome assembly GCF_964194155.1 of Cetorhinus maximus. Lineage (NCBI taxonomy): Eukaryota > Metazoa > Chordata > Chondrichthyes > Lamniformes > Cetorhinidae > Cetorhinus > Cetorhinus maximus. The sequence continues at coordinate 125,002 of NW_027596421.1, read as the reverse complement.
AATGAAAAACACCAACAAATTCAACAACAACCTCAACATTGAAAAAAACCAACAAATTCAACAATAACCTCAACAATGAAAAACACCAACAAGTTCAACAACAACCTCAGAATTGAAAAATACAAAAAAGTTCAAAAAATAACATTGATAACACCAGCAAATTCAACAACAACCTCAATATTGAAAATCACCAACAAATTCAACAACAAGCTCTACATTGAAAGACACCAACAAATTCAACAACTTCAATATTGAAAATCACCAACAAATTCAACAACAACCTCAACATTCAAAAACACCAACAAATTCAACAACAACGTCAACATTGAAAAAAACCAATAAATTCAACAACAAGCTCAACATTCAAAAATAAAAAAAAATAGAAAATTAACATTGATAACAGCAATAAATTCAACAACAACCTCAATATTGCAAATCAACAACAAATTCAACAACAACCTCAATATTGCAAATCACCAACAAATTCAACAACAACCTCAACATTGAAAAACAGCAACAAATTCAACAACAACCTCAACATTGAAAAATACAAAAAAGTTTAAAAAATAACATTGATAACACCCACAACTTCCACAACAATCTCATTATTGAATATCACCAACAAATTTAACAACAACCTCAACATTGAAAAACACCAACAATTTCAAAAACAACCTCAACTTTTAAAACAAGAGAAAAAGTTGCAAAAATAACATTGATAAAACCAACAAATTCAACAACAACCTCAACATTGAAAAACACCAACAACTTCAAAAACTTCAACAATGAAAAACAACAAATAATTCAACAACATCCGGAACATTGAAAAATACCAACAAATTCAACAACAACCTCAACTTTTAATAGAAGATGAAAATTTCAAAAAAAAGCATTGATAACACCAGCAAATTCAACAACAAATTCAATATTAAAAATAAACAACAAATTCAACAACAACCTCAACATTGAAAATCACCTACAAATTCAACAACAACCTCAACATTGAAAAACACCTACAAATTCAACAACCTCAACATTGAAAAACACCAACAAATTCAAAAACAACCTTAACTTTTAAAAATACAAAAAAGTTCAACAAAAACATTGATAACACCAACAAATTCAACAAAAACCTCAACAATGAAAAACACCAACAAATTCAACAACAACCTCAACATTGAAAAACAGCAAGAAATTCAACAACAACCTCAAAAATGAAAAACTCCAACAAATTCAACAACAACCTCAACATTTAAAACTAACAAAAAGTTCAAAAAAGATCATTGATAAAACCAACAAATTCAACAACAACCTGTATATTGAAAGTCACAAACAAATTCAACAACAACCTCAACATTGAAAAACACCAACAAATTCAACAACAACATCAACTTTTAAAAGAAGTGAAAAAGTTCAAAAAAAACATTGATAACACCAACAAATTCAAGAACAAACTCAACATTGAAAGTCACCAACAAATTCAACAACAACGTCAACATTGAAAATATCCTATAAATTCAACAACCAGCTCAAGAATGAAAATCAACAAAAATTCAACAACAAGATCAACATTGAAAAACACCAACAAATTCAACAACACCTCAACTTTTCAAAGAAGAGAAAAAGTTCAAAAAAAAACATTGATAACATGAACAAATTCAACAACAACCTCAACGTTGAAAAAGGCCAACAAATTCAACAACATCCTCAATATTGAAAGTCACCAACAAATTCAACAACAAGCTCAATATTGAAAATCAACAACAAATTCAACAACAACCTCAACATTGAAAAGCACCAAAAAATTCAACAACAACCTCAACACTGAAAAACACCAACATATTCATCAACAACCTCAAATTGTAAAAATACAAAAAAGTTCAACAAAAACATTGATAACACCAACAAATTCAACAAAAACCTCAACAACGAAAAACACCAACAAATTCAACAACAACCTCAACATTGAAAATCACCAACAAATTCAACAACAAACTCAACATTGAATAACACCAACAAATTCCACAACCTCAACATTGAAAAACACCAACAAATTCAACAACCTCAACATTGAAAAATACAAAAAAGTTCAAAAAATAACATTGATAATACCAACAAATTCAACTAAAACCTCAAAATTGAAAAATACCAACAAATTCAACAAGACCTCAACATTGAAAGTCAGCAACAAATTCAACATCAACCTCAACATTTGAAAACACCAACACTTTCCACAACAAGCTCAACATTGAAAAACACGAAAAAATACAACAACATCCTCAACATTGAAAATAACCTATAAATTCAACAACCAGCTCAAGATTGAAAATCAACAACAAATTCAACAACAAGCTCAACATTGAAAAACAACAACAAATTCAACAACAACCTCAACTTTTAAAAGAAGAGAAAAAGTTCAAAAAAAAAAATTGATAACATGAACAAATTCAACAACAACCTTAACGTTGAAATAGGCCAACAAATTCAACAGCATCCTCAATATTGAAAGTCACCAACAAATTCAACAACAACCTCAACGTTGAAAAATACCAACAATTGTAACAACAACCACAATATTGAAAATCACCACGAAATTCAACAACAACCTCAAGAATGAATAACACCAACAAATTCAACAACCTCAACAATGAAAACACAAACAATTTCAACAACATCCTCAACTATTAAAAGAATATAACAAGTTCAAAATAAACATTGATAACACCAACAAATTCAACAAAAAGCACAACATTGAAAAATAGAAATTAGTTCAAAAAATAACGTTGATATCAGCAACAATTTCAACAACAACCTAAACATTGAAAACTACAAAAAAGTTCAATAAATAACATTGATAACAACAACAAATTTAACAACAATATCATTATTGAATATCACCAACAAATTTATCAACAACCTCAACATTGAAAAACACCAACAAATTCAACAACAACCTCAACTTTTAAAACAAGAGAAAAAGTTGCAAAAAGAACATTGATAAAACCAACAAATTCAACAACAACCTCAACATTGAAAAACACCAACAACTTCAAAAACTTCAACAATGAAAAACAACAAATAATTCAACAACATCCGGAACATTGAAAAATACCAACAAATTCAACAACAACCTCAACTTTTAAAAGAAGATGAAAATTTCAAAAAAAGCATTGATAACACCAGCAAATTCAACAACAAATTCAATATTGAAAATAAACAACAAATTCAACAACAACCTCAACATTGAAAGTCACCTACAAATTCAACAACAACGTCAACATTGAAAAACACCTACAAATTCAACAACCTCAACACTGAAAAACACCAACAAATTCAAAAACAACCTTAACTTTTAAAAATACAAAAAAGTTCAACAAAAACATTGATAACACCAACAAATTCAACAAAAACCTCAACAATGAAAAACACCAACAAATTCAACAACAAACTGAACATTTAAAACTAACAAAAAGTTCAAAAAAGATCTTTGATAAAACCAACAAATTCAACAACAACCTGTATATTGAAAGTCACAAACAAATTCAACAACAACTTCAACATTGAAAAACACCAACAAATTCAACAACAACATCAACTTTTAAAAGAAGTGAAAAAGTTCAAAAAAAACATTGATAACACCAACAAATTCAAGAACAACCTCAACATTGAAAGTCACCAACAAATTCAACAACAACCTCAACATTGAAAAACACCAACAAATTCAACAACTTCAATATTGAAAATCACCAACAAATTGAACAACAACCTCAACATTGAAAAACACCAACAACTTCAAAAACTTCAACAATGAAAAACAACAAATAATTCAACAACAACCGCAACATTGAAAAATACCAACAAATTCAACAACAACCTCAACTTTTAAAAGAAAATGAAAATTTCAAAAAAAGCTTTGATAACACCAACAAATTGAAGAACAAAATCAATATTGAAAATAACCTACAAATTCAACAACAACCTCAACATTGAAAATCACCAACAAATTAAACAACAACCTCAACAATGAACAACAACAATAATTTCAACAGCAACCTCAACATTGAAAAACACCAACAAATTCAACAACAACCTCAAATTTTCAAAATACAAAAAAGTTCAACAAAAACATTGATAACACCAACAAATTCAACAAAAACCTCAACAACGAAAAACACCAACAAATTCAACAACAACCTCATCATTGAAAATCACCAACAAATTCAACAACAAACTCAACATTGAATAATACGAACAAATTCCACAACCTCAACATTGAAAAACACCAACGAATTCAACAACCTCAACATTGAAAAATACAAAAAAAGTTCGAAAAATAACATTGATAATACCAACAAATTCAACTAAAACCTCAATATTGAAAAATACCAACAAATTCAACAACGACCTCAACATTGAAAGTCAGCAACAAATTCAACAACAATCTCAACATTGAAAAACGCCAACAAATTCCATAACAACCTCAATATTGAAAATCACCAACAAATTCAACATCAACCTCAACATTTAAAAACACCAGCAAATTCAACATCAACCTCAACATTGAAAAAAACCTACAAATTCAACAACAAGCTCAACATTGAAAAACACCAACAAATTCAACAACAACCTCAACTTTTAAAAGAAGAGAAAAAGTTCAAAAAAAACATTGATAACATGAACAAATTCAGCAACAACCTCAACGTTGAAAAAGGCCAACAAATTCAACAACATCCTCAATATTGAAAGTCACCAACAAATTCAACAACAACCTCAACGTTGAAAAATACCAACAATTGTAACAACAACCTCAATATTGAAAATCACCACGAAATTCAACAACAACCTCAAGAATGAATAACACCAACAAATTCAACAACCTCAACAATGAAAACACCAACAATTTCAACAACATCCTCAACTATTAAAAGAATATAACAAGTTCAAAATAAACATTGATAACACCAACAAATTCAACAACAAGCACAACATTGAAAAATAGAAATTAGTTCAAAAAATAACATTGATATCAGCAACAAATTCAACAACAACCTAAACATTGAAAACTACAAAAAAGTTCAATAAATAATATTGATAACAACAACAAATTCAACAACAAACTCAATATTGAGAATCACCTACAAATTCAACAACCTCAACATTGAAAATCACTAACAAATTCAACAACAAGCTCAATATTGAAAATGAACAACAAATTCAACAACAACCTCAACATTGAAAAGCACCAAAAAATTCAACAACAACCTCAACACTGAAAAACACCAACATATTCATCAACAACCTCAAATTTTAAAAATACAAAAAAGTTCAACAAAAACATTGATAACACCAACAAATTCAACAAAAACCTCAACAACGAAAAACACCAACAAATTCAACAACACCCTCAACATTGAAAATCACCAACAAATTCAACAACAAACTCAACATTGAATAACACCAACAAATTCCACAACCTCAACATTGAAAAACACTAACAAATTCAACAACCTCAACATTGAAAAATACAAAAAAGTTCAAAAAATAACATTGATAATACCAACAAATTCAACTAAAACCTCAATATTGAAAAATACCAACAAATTCAACAAGACCTCAACATTGAAAGTCAGCAACAAATTCAATAAAAATCTCAACATTGAAAAACGCCAACAAAATCAACAACAACCTCAATATTGAAAATTAACAACAAATTCAACATCAACCTCAACATTTGAAAACACCAACAAATTCCACAACAAGCTCAACATTGAAAAACACCAAAAAAATACAACAACAACCTCAACATTGAAAATAACCTATAAATTCAACAACCAGCTCAAGATTGAAAATCAGCAACAAATTCAACAACAAGCTCAACATTGAAAACTACAAAAAAGTTCAATAAATAATATTGATAACAACAACAAATTCAACAACAAACTCAATATTGAGAATCACCTACAAATTCAACAACCTCAACATTGAAAATCACTAACAAATTCAACAACAAGCTCAATATTGAAAATGAACAACAAATTCAACAACAACCTCAACATTGAAAAGCACCAAAAAATTCAACAACAACCTCAACACTGAAAAACACCAACATATTCATCAACAACCTCAAATTTTAAAAATACAAAAAAGTTCAACAAAAACATTGATAACACCAACAAATTCAACAAAAACCTCAACAACGAAAAACACCAACAAATTCAACAACACCCTCAACATTGAAAATCACCAACAAATTCAACAACAAACTCAACATTGAATAACACCAACAAATTCCACAACCTCAACATTGAAAAACACTAACAAATTCAACAACCTCAACATTGAAAAATACAAAAAAGTTCAAAAAATAACATTGATAATACCAACAAATTCAACTAAAACCTCAATATTGAAAAATACCAACAAATTCAACAAGACCTCAACATTGAAAGTCAGCAACAAATTCAATAAAAATCTCAACATTGAAAAACGCCAACAAAATCAACAACAACCTCAATATTGAAAATTAACAACAAATTCAACATCAACCTCAACATTTGAAAACACCAACAAATTCCACAACAAGCTCAACATTGAAAAACACCAAAAAAATACAACAACAACCTCAACATTGAAAATAACCTATAAATTCAACAACCAGCTCAAGATTGAAAATCAACAACAAATTCAACAACAAGCTCAACATTGAAAAACACCAACAAATTCAACAACAACCTCAACTTTTAAAAGTAGAGAAAAAGTTTAAAAAAAAACATTGATAACATGAACAAATTCAACAACAACCTTAACGTTGAAATAGGACAACAAATTCAACAACATCCTCAATATTGAAAGTCACCAACAAATTCAACAACAACCTCAACGTTGAAAAATACCAACAATTGTAACAACAACCTCAATATTGAAAATCACCACGAAATTCAACAACAACCTCAAGAATGAATAACACCAACAAATTCAACAACCTCAACAATGAAAACACCAACAATTTCAACAACATCCTCAACTATTAAAAGAATATAACAAGTTCAAAATAAACATTGATAACACCAACAAATTCAACAACAAGCACAACATTGAAAAATAGAAATTAGTTCAAAAAATAACATTGATATCAGCAACAAATTCAACATCAACCTAAACATTGAAAACTACAAAAAAGTTCAATAAATAACATTGATAACAACAACAAATTCAACAACAAACTCAATATTGAGAATCACCTACAAATTCAACAACCTCAACATTGAAAATCACTAACAAATTCAACAACAAGCTCAATATTGAAAATCAACAACAAATTCAACAACAACCTCAACATTGAAAAGCACCAAAAAATTCAACAACAACCTCAACACTGAAAAACACCAACATATTCAACAACAACCTCAAATTTTAAAAATACAAAAAAGTTCAACAAAAACATTGATAACACCAACAAATTCAACAAAAACCTCAAGAACGAAAAACACCAACAAATTCAACAACAACCTCAACATTGAAAATCACCAACAAATTCAACAACAAACTCAACATTGAATACACCAACAAATTCCACAACCTCAACATTGAAAAACACCAACAAATTCAACAACCTCAACATTGAAAAATACAAAAAAGTTCAAAAAATAACACTGATAATTCCAACAAATTAAACTAAAACCTCAATATTGAAAAATACCAACAAATTCAACAAGACCTCAACATTGAAAGTCAGCAACAAATTCAATAAATATCTCAACATTGAAAAACACCAACAAATTCAACAACCTCAACATTGAAAAATACAGAAAAGTTCAAAAAATAACATTGATAATACCAACAAATTCAACTAAAACCTCAATATTGAAAAATACCAACAAATTCAAAAACGACCTCAATATTGAAAATCAGCAACAAACTCAACATCAACCTCAACATTTGAAAACACCAACAAATTCCACAACAACCTCAACATTGAAAAACACCAAAAAATACAACAACAACCTCAACATTGAAAATAACCAATAAATTCAACAACCAGCTCAAGATTGAAAATCAACAACAAATTCAACAACAAGCTCAACATTGAAAAACACCAACAAATTCAACAACAACCTCAACTTTTAAAAGAAGAGAAAAAGTTAAAAAAAAACATTGATAACATGAACAAATTCAACAACAACCTCAACGTTGAAAAACACCAACAATTGCAACAACAACCTCAATATTGAAAATCACCACAAAATTCAACAACAACCTCAAGAATGAATAACACCAACAAATTCAACAAACTCAACAATGAAAACACCAACAATTTCAACAACATCCTCAACTTTTAAAAGAATATAACAAGTTCAAAATAAACATTGATAACACCAACAAATTCAACAACAAGCAAAACATTGAAAAATAGAAATTAGTTCAAAAAATAACATTGATATCAGCAACAAATTCAACAACAACCTAAACATTGAAAACTACAAAAAAGTTCAATAAATAACATTGATAACAACAACAAATTCAACAACAAACTCAATATTGAGAATCACCTACAAATTCAACAACCTCAACATTGAAAAGCACCAAAAAATTCAACAACAACCTCAACACTGAAAAACACCAACATATTCAACAACAACCTCAAATTTTAAAAATACAAAAAAGTTCAACAAAAACATTGATAAGACCAACAAATTCAACAAAAACCTCAACAACGAAAAACACCAACAAATTCAACAACAACCTCAACATTGAAAATCACCAACAAATTCAACAACAAACTCAACATTGAATACACCAACAAATTCAACAACCTCAACATTGAAAAACACCAACAAATTCAACAACCTCAACATTGAAAAATACAAAAAAGTTCAAAAAATAACACTGATAATTCCAACAAATTAAACTAAAACCTCAATATTGAAAAATACCAACAAATTCAACAAGACCTCAACATTGAAAGTCAGCAACAAATTCAATAAAAATCTCAACATTGAAAAACACCAACAAATTCAACAACAACCTCATCATTGAAAATCACCAACAAATTCAACAACAAACTCAACATTGAATAATACGAACAAATTCAACAACCTCAACATTGAAAAATACAGAAAAGTTCAAAAAATAACATTGATAATACCAACAAATTCAACTAAAACCTCAATATTGAAAAATACCAACAAATTCAACAACGACCTCAATATTGAAAATCAGCAACAAACTCAACATCAACCTCAACATTTGAAAACACCAACAAATTCCACAACAACCTCAACATTGAAAAACACCAAAAAATACAACAACAACCTCAACATTGAAAATAACCAATAAATTCAACAACCAGCTCAAGATTGAAAATCAACAACAAATTCAACAACAAGCTCAACATTGAAAAACACCAACAAATTCAACAACAACCTCAACTTTTAAAAGAAGAGAAAAAGTTAAAAAAAAACATTGATAACATGAACAAATTCAACAACAACCTCAACGTTGAAAAACACCAACAATTGCAACAACAACCTCAATATTGAAAATCACCACAAAATTCAACAACAACCTCAAGAATGAATAACACCAACAAATTCAACAAACTCAACAATGAAAACACCAACAATTTCAACAACATCCTCAACTTTTAAAAGAATATAACAAGTTCAAAATAAACATTGATAACACCAACAAATTCAACAACAAGCAAAACATTGAAAAATAGAAATTAGTTCAAAAAATAACATTGATATCAGCAACAAATTCAACAACAACCTAAACATTGAAAACTACAAAAAAGTTCAATAAATAACATTGATAACAACAACAAATTCAACAACAAACTCAATATTGAGAATCACCTACAAATTCAACAACCTCAACATTGAAAATCACCAAAAAATTCAACAACAACCTCAACACTGTAAAACACCAACATATTCAACAACAACCTCAAATTATAAAAATACAAAAAAGTTCAACAAAAACATTGATAAGACCAACAAATTCAACAAAAACCTCAACAACGAAAAACACCAACAAACTCAACAATAACCTCAACATTGAAAATCACCAACAAATTCAACAACAAACTCAACATTGAATAACACCAACAAATTCCACAACCTCAACATTGAAAAACACCAAAAAATTCAACAACCTCAACATTGAAAAATACAAATAAGTTCAAAAAATAACATTGATAATACCAACAAATTCAACTAAAACCTCAATATTGAAAAATATCAACAAATTCAACAACGATCTCAACATTGAAAGTCAGCAATAAATTCAACAAAAATCTCAACATTGAAAAACGCCAACAAAATCAACAACAATTTCAATATTGAAAATCACCAACAAATTCAACACCAACCTCAACATTTAAAAACACCAACAAATTCAACAACAAGCTCAACATTGAAAAACACCAACAAATACAATAACAACCACAACATTGAAAAAAACCTATAAATTCAACAACAAGCCCAAGATTGAAAATCACCAACATATTCAACAACAACCTCAACTTTTAAAAGAAGAGAAAAAGTTCAAAAAAAACCTCAACATTGAAAGACGCCAACAAATTCAACAACAACCCCAACATTGAAAATCCCCAACAAATTCAACAACATCAATATTGAAAATGACCACAAAATTCAACAAGAACCTCAACATTGAAAAACGCCAACAAATTCAACAACAACCTCAATAGTGAAAAATACAAAATAGTTCAAAAAATAACATTGATAATACCAACAAATTCAACAACAACCTCAATATTGAAAATCACCAACATATTCAACAACAACCTCAACATTGAAAAACACCAACAAATTCAACAATAACCTCAATATTGAAAGACACCAACAAGTTCAACAACAACCTAAACATTGAAAATCAACAACAAATGCAACAACCTCAATATTGAAAGCGACCAACAAATTCAACCACAACCTCAATATTGAAAGACACCAACAAATTCTACAACAAGCTCAACATTCAAAATCACCAACAAATTCAACAACTTCAACATTGAAACTCACCAACAAATTCAACAACAACCTTAACATTGAAAAATGCCACCAAATGCACCTACAACTTCTACAATAACACCAAAAAACCGCAACATTGAAAAACACCAACAACTTCAACAACCACAACAATGAAAGACACCAAAAAATTCAACAAACGCAACAATGAAAAATACCAACAAATTCAACAACAACATCAACTTTTAAAAGAAGAGAAAAAGTTTAAAAAAAACACTGATAACACCAACAAATTCAAAAACAACCACAACATTGATAAATACAAATAAGTTCAAAAATAACATTGATAAGACCAACAAATTCAACAACAACCTCGACATTGAAAAATACAAAAAAGTTCAAAAAATAACATTGAAAACACCCAAAAATTCAAAAACAAACTCAGCATTGAAAAATACAAATAACTTCAAAAAATTACATTGATAAGACCAACAAATTCAACAACAACCTAAACATTGAAAAAAAAACAAAAAATTCAACAACAAGCTCAACATTGAAAAACACCAACAAATTCAACAACAACCTCAACTTTTAAAACAAGAGAAAACGTTTAAAAAAGACAATTGATAAAACCAGCAAATTCAACAACAACCTCAATATTGATAATCACCATCTAATTGAACAACCTGAACATTGAAAAACAACGACAAATTCAACAACAACCTCAACATTGAAAAACACCAACAACTTCAACAACCTCAACAATGAAAAACAACAAATAATTCAACGACAAACGCAACATTGATAACACCATCAAATTCAACAATAACCTAAACATTGAAAACTACAAAAAAGTTCAAAAAATTACATTGATAACACCAACAAATTCAACAAGAAACTCAATATTGAAAATCAACAACAAAATCAACAACAACCTCAACATTGAAAATCACCTACAAATTCAACAACAACGTCAACATTGAAAAACACCAAAAAATTCAACAACCTCAAAATTGAAAAACACCAAAAAATTCAACAACAACCTTAACTTTTAAAAAACAAAAAAGTTCAACAAAAACATTGATAACACTTACAAATTCAACAAAAACCTCAACAATGAAAAACACCAACAAATTCAACAACCTCAACATTGAAAAACAACAACAAATGCAACAACAACCTCAACATTGAAAAATACCAACAAATTCAACAACAACCTCAACTTTTAAAAGAAGAGAAAATGTTCGAAAAATAACATTCATAACACCTTCAAATTCAACAACAACCTCAACATTGAAAAACACCAACAAATGCAACAAAAACCTCAACATTGAAAATCACCACAAATTTCAACAACAACCTCAAGAATGAATAACAACAACAAACTCATCAACCTCAACATTGAAAACACCAACAATTTCAACAAAAACCTCAACATTTAAAACTACAAAAAAGTTCTAAAAAGATCATTGATAAAAACAACAAATTCAACAACAACCTCAACTTTTAAAAGAATATAAAAAGTTCAAAAAAAACATTGATAACACTAACAAATTCAACAACAACCACAATATTGAAAAATTGTAAAAAGTTCAAAAAATAACGTTGATAACAACAACAAATTCACAAACAACCTAAATTTTGAAATCTACAAAAAAGTTAAAAAAATAACATTGATAACACCAAGAAATTCAACAACAACCTCAATATTGAAAATAAACAACAAATTCAACAACAACCTCAACTTTGAAAAACGCCAATAAAATTCAACAACAACCTGAACATTGAAAAGCACTAACATATTCAACAACGACCTCAACTTTTAAAAATACAAAAAGTTCAACGATTACATTGATAACAACAACAAATTCAACAAAAACCTCAACAATGAAAAACACCAACAAATTCAACAACAACCTCAACATTGATAACACCAACAAATTCAACATCAACCTCAATATTGGAAATCACCAACAAATTCAACAACAACCTCAATATTGAAAGACACCAACAAGTTCAAAAACGACCTCAACATTGAAAATCAGCAACAAATTCAACAACAATCTCAACATTGAAAAACGCGAACAAATTCAACAACAACCTCAATATTGAAAATCACCAACAAATTCAGCATCAACCTCAACATTTAAAAACACCAACAATTTCAACAACCAGCTCAACATTTTAAAACACCAACAAATTCAACAACAACCTCAACTTTTAAAAGATGAGAAAAAGTTCAAAAAAAACATTGATAACATCAACAAATTCAACAACAACCTCAACATTGAAAAACGCCAACAAATTCAACAACAACTTCAACATTTAAAAGTACCAAAAAGTTCAAAAAAGATCATTGATAAAACCAACAAATTCATCAACAACCTCAACATTGAAAGACACCAACAAATTCAACAACAACCTCAACATTGAAAATCACCAACAAATTCAACAACTTCAATATTGAAAATCACCAACAAATTCAACAACAACCTCAACATTCAAAAACACCAACAAATTCAACAACAACGTCAACATTGAAAAAAACCAACAAATTCAACAACAAGCTCAACATTCAAAAATAAAAAAAAATCAAAAATTAACATTGATAACAGCAATAAATTCAACAACAACCTCAATATTGCAAATCAACAACGAATTCAACAACATCCTCAATATTGCAAATCACCAACAAATTCAACAACAACCTCAACATTGAAAAACAGCAATAAATTCAACAACAACCTCAACATTGAAAAATACCAACAAATTCAACAACAACCTCAACATTGAATAATACAAAAAAGTTTTAAAAATAACATTGACAACACCAACAACTTCAACAACAATCTCATTATTGAATATCACCAACAAATTTAACAACAACCTCAACATTAAAAAACACCAACAAATTCAACAACAACCTCATCTTTTAAAAGAAGAGAAAAAGTTGCAAAAAGAACATTGATAAAACCAACAAATTCAACAACAACCTCAACATTGAAAAACACCAACAACTTCAAAAACTTCAACAATGAAAAACAACAAATAATTTAACAACAACCGCAACATTGAAAATAGCAACAAATTCACAAACAACCTAAATATTAAAATCTACAAAAAAGTTCAAAAAATAACATTGATAACACCAACAAATTCAACAACAAACTCAACTTTAAAAATCACCAACAAATTCAATAACAAAGTCAACATTGAAAAACACCAACAAATTCAACAACCTCAACATTGAAAAACGCGAACAAATTCAACAACAACCTCAATATTGAAAATCACCAACAAATTCAACATCAACCTTAACATTTAAAAAAACCAACAATTTCAACAACCAGCTCAACATTTTAAAACACCAACAAATTCAACAACAACCTCAACTGTTAAAAGATGAGAATAAGTTCAAAAAAAACATTGATAACACCAACAAATTCAACAACAACCTCAACATTGAAAAACGCCAACAAATTCAACAACAACCTCAACTTTGAAAAACACCAAAAAAATTCAACAACAACCTGAACATTGAAAAGCACTAACACATTCAACAACGACCTCAACTTTTGAAAATACAAAAAAGTTCAACGATAACATTGATAACAACAACAAATTCAACAAAAACCTCAACAATGAAAAACACCAACAAATTCAACAGCAACCTCAACATTGAAAAAAACCTATAAATTCAACAACAAGGTCAACATTGAAAATCACCAACAAATTGAACAATAACCTCAACTTTTAAAAGAAGAGAAAAAGTTCAATAAAAACATTGATAACACCAACAAATTCAACAACAACCTCAACATTGATAACACCAACAAATTCAACATCAACCTCAATACTGAAAAACACCAACAAATTCAACAACAACCTCAACTTTTCAAAGAAGAGAAAAAGTTCAAAAAAAAACATTGATAACATGAACAAATTCAACAACAACCTCAATGTTGAAAAAGGCCAACAAATTCAACAACATTCTCAATATTGAAAGTCACCAACAAATTCAACAACAGCCTCAACATTGATAACACCAACAAATTCAACAACCTCAACATTGAAAAACGCGAACAAATTCAACAACAACCTCAATATTGAAAATCACCAGCAAATTCAACATCAACCTTAACATTTAAAAAAACCAACAATTTCAACAACCAGCTCAACATTTTAAAACACCAACAAATTCAACAACAACCTCAACTGTTAAAAGATGAGAATAAGTTCAAAAAAAACATTGATAACACCAACAAATTCAACAACAACCTCAACATTGAAAAACGCCAACAAATTCAACAACAACCTCAACTTTGAAAAACACCAAAAAAATTCAACAACAACCTGAACATTGAAAAGCACTAACACATTCAACAACGACCTCAACTTTTAAAAATACAAAAAAGTTCAACGATAACATTGATAACAACAACAAATTCAACAAAAACCTCAACAATGAAAAACACCAACAAATTCAACAGCAACCTCAACATTGAAAAAAACCTATAAATTCAACAACAAGCTCAATATTGAAAATCACCAACAAATTGAACAATAACCTCAACTTTTAAAAGAAGAGAAAAAGTTCAATAAAAACATTGATAACACCAACAAATTCAACAACAACCTCAACATTGATAACACCAACAAATTCAACATCAACCTCAATACTGAAAAACACCAACAAATTCAACAACAACCTCAACTTTTCAAAGAAGAGAAAAAGTTCAAAAAAAAACATTGATAACATGAACAAATTCAACAACAACCTCAATGTTGAAAAAGGCCAACAAATTCAACAACATTCTCAATATTGAAAGTCACCAACAAATTCAACAACAGCCTCAACATTGATAACACCAACAAATTCAACAACAACCTCAATACTGAAAAAACACCAACAAATTCAACAACAACCTCAATATTGGAAATCACCAACAAATTCAACAACAACCTCAATATTGAAAGACACCAACAAGTTCAAAAACGACCTCAACATTGAAATTCAGCAACAAATTCAACAACAATCTCAACATTGAAAAACGCGAACAAATTCAACAACAACCTCAATATTGAAAATCACCAACAAATTCAGCATCAACCTCAACATTTAAAAACACCAACAATTTCAACAACCAGCTCAACATTTTAAAACACCAACAAATTCAACAACAACCTCAACTTATAAAAGAAGAGAAAAAGTTCAAAAAAACATTGATAACATCAACAAATTCAACAACAACCTCAACATTGAAAAACGCCAACAAATTCAACAACAACTTCAACATTTAAAAGTACCAAAAAGTTCAAAAAAGATCATTGATAAAACCAACAAATTCAACAACAACCTGTATATTGAAAGTCAAAAACAAATTCAACAACAACCTCAACATTGAAAATAACCAACAAATTCAACAACAACATCAACTTTTAAAAGAAGTGAAAAAGTTCAAAAAAAACATTGATAACACCAACAAATTCAAGAACAACCTCAACTTTGAAAGTCACCAACAAATTCAACAACAATCTCAACATTGAAAATCACCAACAAATTCAACAACTTCAATATTGAAAATCACCAACAAATTGAACAACAACCTCAACATTGAAAAACACCAACAACTTCAAAAACTTCAACAATGAAAAACTACAAATAATTCAACAACAACCGCAACATTGAAAAATACCAACAAATTCAACAACAACCTCAACTTTTAAAAGAAAATAAAAATTTCAAAAAAAGCTTTGATAACACCAACAAATTCAACAACAAATTCAATATTGAAAATCACCTACAAATTCAACAACAACCTCAACATTGAAAATCACCAACAAATTAAACAATAACCTCAACAATGAAAAACAACAAAAAATTCAACAGCAACCTCAACATTGAAAAACAAAAACAAATTCAACAACAACCTTAAATTTTAAAAATACAAAAAAGTTCAACAAATACATTGATAACACCAACAAATTCAACAAAAACCTAAGCAATGAAAAACACCAACAAATTCAACAACAACCTCAACATTGAAAAACAACAAAAAATTCAACAACAATCTCAACATTGAAAAATACCAATAAATTGAAAAACAACATCAACATTGAAAATACAAAAAAGTTCAAAAAATAACATTGATAACACCAACAAATTCAACAACAACCTCAATATTGAAAATCACCAACAATTCCAACAACAAACTCAACATTGAAAAACGCCAACAATTTCAACAACAACCTGCACTTTTAAAAATACAAAAAAGTTCAACAAAAACATTGATAACACCAACAAATTCAATAACAACCTCAATATTGAAAATAAACAACAAATTCAACAAAAACCTCAACAATGAAAAACACCAACAAATTCAACAACAACCTCAACATTGAAAAACAGCAAGAAATTCAACAACAACCTCAAAAATGAAAAACGCCAACAAATTCAACAACAACCTCAACATTTAAAAACTAACAAAAAGTTCAAAAAAGATCATTGATAAAACCAACAAATTCAACAACAACCTGTATATTGAAAGTCACAAACAAATTCAACAACAACCTCAACATTGAAAATAACCAACAAATTCAACAACAACATCAACTTTTAAAAGAAGTGAAAAAGTTCAAAAAAAACATTGATAACACCAACAAATTCAAGAACAACCTCAACTTTGAAAGTCACCAACAAATTCAACAACAATCTCAACATTGAAAATCACCAACAAATTCAACAACTTCAATATTGAAAATCACCAACAAATTGAACAACAACCTCAACATTGAAAAACACCAACAACTTCAAAAACTTCAACAATGAAAAACTACAAATAATTCAACAACAACCGCAACATTGAAAAATACCAACAAATTCAACAACAACCTCAACTTTTAAAAGAAAATAAAAATTTCAAAAAAAGCTTTGATAACACCAACAAATTCAACAACAACCTCAACATTGAAAATCACCAACAAATTAAACAATAACCTCAACAATGAAAAACAACAAAAAATTCAACAACAACCTTAAATTTTAAAAATACAAAAAAGTTCAACAAATACATTGATAACACCAACAAATTCAACAAAAACCTCAGCAATGAAAAACACCAACAAATTCAACAACAACCTCAACATTGAAAAACAACAAAAAATTCAACAACAATCTCAACATTGAAAAATACCAATAAATTGAAAAACATCAACATTGAAAATACAAAAACGTTCAAAAAATAACATTGATAACACCAACAAATTCAACAACAACCTCAATATTGAAAATCACCAACAATTCCAACAAGAAACTCAACATTGAAAAATGCCAACAATTTCAACAACAACCTGTACTTTTAAAAATACAAAAAAGTTCAACAAAAACATTGATAACACCAACAAATTCAACAAAAACCTCAACATTGAAAAATACAAAAAAGTTCAAAAAATATCATTAATAACACCAAGAAATTCAACAACAACCTCAATATTGAAAATCAACAAAAAATTGAAAAACCTCAACATTGAAAAACACCAACAACTTCAAAAACTTCAACATTGAGAAACAACAAATAATTTAACAACAACCGCAACATTGAAAAATACCAACAAATTCAACAACAACCGCAACATTGAAAAATACCAACAAATTCAATAACAACGTCAACATTGAAAAACACCAACAAATTCAACAACCTCAACATTGAAAATAACCAACAAATTCAACAACAACCTCAATATTGAAAATAAACAACAAATTCAACAACAACATCAACTTTGAAAAACACCAAAAAATTCAACAACAACCTCAACAGTGATAACACCAACAAATTCAACAACAACCTCAATACTGAAAAACACCAACAAATTCAACAACAACCTCAATATTGAAAATCACCATCAAATTCAACAACAACATCAAAATTGAAAGACACCAACAAGTTCAAAAACGACCTAAACATTGAAAATCAGCAACAAATTCAACATCAATCTCAACATTGAAATTCACCAACAAATTCAACATCAACCTCAACAATGATAAACAACAAAAAATTCAACAACAAGCTCAACATTGAAAAACACCAACAAATTCAACAACAACCTCAACAATGAAAAACAACAACAATTTCAACAACAAGCTCAACATTGAATAACACCAACAAATTCAACAACAACCTCAACAATGAAAAACAACAAAAAATTCAACAACAACCTCAACATTGAAAAATACCAACAAATTCAAAAACAACCTCAACATTGAAAAATACAAAAAAGTTCAAAAAATAACATTAACACCAACAAATTCAACAACAACCTCAATACTGAAAATCACCAACAAATTCGACAACAACATCAACATTAAAAAACACCAACAAATTCAACAACAACCTCAACTTTTAAAAATACAAAAAAGTTCAACAAAAACATTGATAACACCAACAAATTCAACAACAACCTCAACATTGAAAAACACAGAAACGATCAATAAATAACATTGATAACACCAACAATTTCAACAACAATCTCATTATTGAATATAACCAACAAATTCAACAACAACCTCAACATTGAAAAACACCAACAAATTCATCAACAACCTCAATATTGAAAATCAGCACAAATTCAACAACAACCTCAACATTGAAAAACACCAACAACTTCAACAACTTCAGCAATGAAAAACAACAAATATTTCAACAACAACTGCAACATTGACACATACCAACAAATTCATCAACAATCTCAACATTGAAAAATAGAAAAAAGTTCAAAAAATAACATTGATAACAACAACAAATTCAACAACAACCTCAACATTGAAAAACACCAACAAATTCAACAACAACCTCAGCATTTAAAACTACAAAAAATTCCAAAAAGATCATTGATAAAACCAACAAATTCAACAACAACCTGTATATTGACAGTCACAAACAAATTCAACAACAACTTCAACATTGAAAAACACCAACAAATTCAATAACAACCTCAACATAGAAAAAAACAAAAAACTTACAAAAGTAACATTGATAACACCAACAAATTCAACAACAACCTAAACATTGAAAAACACGAACAAATTCAACAACGACAACATTGAAAGACAACAACCAGTTCAACAACGACCTCAACATTGAAAATCAGCAACAAATTCAACAACAATCTCAACATTGAAAAACGCCAACAAATTCAACATCAAGCTCAATAATGAAAGACACCAACAAGTTTAACAACAACCTCAACATTGACAATCATCAACAAATTCAACAACAATCGCAACATTGACAAACACCAACAAATTCATCAACAAGCTCAACATTGAAATACAAAGAACAAATTCAACAACAACCTCAACTTTTAAAAGAAGAGAAAAAGTTCATAAAAACATTGATAAAACAAAGAAATTCAACAACAACCTCAACATTGAAAGACGCCAACAAACTCAATGACAACCTCAATATTGAAAGGCACCAACTAATTCAACAACAACCTCATCATTGAAAATCACCAACAAATTGAACAACATCAATATTGAAAATCACCAACAAATTCAACAACAACCTCAACATTGAAAACGGCTAACAAATACAACAACAACCTTAACATTGAAAAATACAAAAGCGTTCAAAAAACAACATTGATAACACCAGCAAATTCAACAACAACCTCAACATTGAAAATCACCAACAAATTAATAACAATCTCAACGTTGAAAATCAGCAACAAATTCAACAACAATCTCAACATTGATAAATGCCAACAAATTCAACAACAACCTCAATATTGAAAATCAGCAACAAATTCAACAACAACCTCAACATTGATAACACCAACAAATTCAACAACAACCTCAACATTGAAAAACACCAACAAATTCAACAACAACCTCAATATTGAAAGACACCAACAAGTTCAACAACGACCACAACATTGAAGATCAGCAACAAATTCAACAACAATCTCAACATTGAAAAACACCAACAAATTCAACAACAACCTCAACATTGAAAAACACCAACAAATTCAACAACCACAACATTGAAAAACACCTACAAATTCAACAACCTCAACATTGAACAATACCAACAAATTCAACAACAGCGTCTACATTGTAAAATACAAAAAAGTTCAAAAAATAACATTGATAATACCAACAAATTCAACAACAACCACAATATTGAAAATCACCAACAAATTCAACAACAACCTCAACATTGAAAAACACCAACAAGTTCAACAACAACCTCAATATTGAAAGACACCAACAAGTTCAACAACGACCACAACATTGAAAATCAGCAACAAATTCAACAACCATCTCAACATTGAAAAACACCAACAAATTCAGCAACAACCTCAATATTGAAAGACACCAAAAAGTTCAACAACGACCTCAACATTGATAATCAGCAACAAATTCAACAACAATCTCAACATTGATAAACGCCAACAAGTTCAACAACAACCTCAATATTGAAAATCACTAACAAATTCAACATCAACCTCAACATTTAAAAACACCAACAAATTCAACATCAACCTCAACATTGAAAAATAACAACAAATTCAACAACAACCTCAACTTTTAAAAGAAGAGAAAAAGATCAAAAAAAACATTGATAACACCAACAAATTCAACAACAACCTCAACATTGAAAAACGCCAACAAATTCAATAACAACCTCAATGTTGAAAGTCACCAACAAATTCAACAGCAACCTCAACATTAAAAAAACCAACAAATGCAACAACAACCTCAATATTGAAAATCATCAAAAAATTCAACAACAACCTTAAGAATGAATAACACCAACAAATTCAACAACCTCAGCATTTAAAACTACAAAAAATTCCAAAAAGATCATTGATAAAACCAACAAATTCAACAACAACCTGTATATTGACAGTCACAAACAAATTCAACAACATTTTCACCATTGAAAAACACCAACAAATTCAATAACAACCTCAACATAGAAAAAAACAAAAAACTTACAAAAGTAACATTGATAACACCAACAAATTCAACAACAACCTAAACATTGAAAAACACGAACAAATTCAACAACGACAACATTGAAAGACAACAACCAGTTCAACAACGACCTCAACATTGAAAACAGTAACAAATTCAACAACAATCTCAACATTGAAAAACGCCAACAAATTCAACATCAAGCTCAATAATGAAAGACACCAACAAGTTTAACAACAACCTCAACATTGAAAATCATTAACAAATTCAACAACAGTCGCAACATTGACAAACACCAACAAATTCATCAACAAGCTCAACATTGAAATACAAAGAACAAATTCAACAACAACCTCAACTTTTAAAAGAAGAGAAAAAGTTCATAAAAACATTGATAAAACAAAGAAATTCAACAACAACCTCAACATTGAAAGACGCCAACAAACTCAATGACAACCTCAATATTGAAAGGCACCAACTAACTCAACAACAACCTCATCATTGAAAATCACCAACAAATTGAACAACATCAATATTGAAAATCACCAACAAATTCAACAACAACCTCAACAATGAAAACGGCTAACAAATACAACAACAACCTTAACATTGAAAAATACAAAAGCGTTCAAAAAACAACATTGATAACACCAGCAAATTCAACAACAAGCTAAACATCGAAAATCACCAACAAATTAACAACAATCTCAACATTGAAAATCAGCAACAAATTCAACAACAATCTCAACATTGATAAACGCCAACAAATTCAACAACAACCTCAATATTGAAAATCAGCAACAAATTCAACAACAACCTCAATACTGAAAAACACCAACAAATTCAACAACAACCTCAATATTGAATATCATCATCAAATTCAACAACAACATCAATATTGAAAGACACCAACAAGTTCAAAAACGTCCTAAACATTGAAAATCAGCAACAAATTCAACAACAATCTCAACATTGAAATTCACCAACAAATTCAACATCAACCTCAACATTTAAAAACACCATCAAATTCAACAACAAGCTAAACATTGAAAAAATCTTTCAATTTCAACAACAAGCTCAACATTGAAAAACACCAACAAATTCAACAACAACCTCAACAATGAAAAACAACAAAAAATTCAACAACAACCTCAACATTGAAAAATACCAACAAATTCAAAAACAACCTCAACATTGAAAAATACAAAAAAGTTCAAAAAATAACATTGATAACACCAACAAATTCAACAACAACCTCAATACTGAAAAACACCAACAAATTCAACAACAACCTCAACATTAAAAAACACGAACAAATTCAACAACAACCTCAACTTTTTAAAATACAAAAAAGTTCAACAAAAACATTGATAACACCAACAAATTCAACAAAAACATCAACAATGAAATACAACAAAAAATTCAACAACAACCTCAACATTGAAAAACACCAACAAATTCAACAACAACCTTAACTTTTAAAAATACAAAAAAGTTCAACAAAAACATTGATAACACCAACAAATTCAACAACAACCTCAACATTGAAAAACACCAACAAATTCATCAACAACCTCAATATTGAAAATCAGCACAAATTCAACAACAACCTCAACATTGAAAAACACCAACAACTTCAACAACCTCAACAATGAAAAACAACAAATAATTCAACAACAACTGCAACATTGACACATACCAACAAATTCATCAACAATCTCAACATTGAAAAATAGAAAAAAGTTCAAAAAATAACATTGATAACACCAACAAATTCAACAACAACCAAAACATTGAAACCTTCAAAAAAGTTCAAAAAATAACATTGAAAACACTAACAAATTCAACAACAAACTCAACATTGAAAAACGCCAACAAATTCAACAACAACCACAATATTGAAAGACACCAACAAATTCAACAAAAACCTCAACGTTGAAAATCACCAACAAATTCAACAACTTCAATAATGAAAATCACCAACAAATTCAACAACAACCTCAACATTGAAAAAAACCAACAAATTCAACAACAAGCTCAACATTTAAAAATAAAAAAAATTTCAAAAATTAACATTGATAACAGCAACAAATTCAACAACAACCTCAACATTGAAAAATCCCAACAAATTGAACAACAATCTCAACATTGAAAAATACAAAAAAGTTCAAAAAATAACATTTTGAACACCAACAACTTCAACAACAATCTCATTATTGAACATCACCAACAAATTTAACAACTACCTCAACATTGAAAAACACCACCAAATTCAACAACAACCTCAACATTTAAAAGTACAAAAAAGTTGAAAAAACGACATTGATAAAACCAACAAATTCAACAACAACCTCAATATTGAAAACCACCAACAAATTGAACAACCTCAACATTGAAAAACACCAACAAATTCAACAACAACCTTAACTTTTAAAAATACAAACAAGTTCAACAAAAAACATTGATAACACCAACAAATAGACCACAACCTCAACAATGACAAACACCAACAAATTCAACAACAACCTCAACTTTTAAAACAAGAGAAAAAGTTTAAAAAAGAACAATGATAAAACCAACAAATTCAACAACAACCTTAATATTGAGAAACACCTACAAATTCAACAACCTCAACATTGAAAATCACCAACAAATTGAACAACCTCAAAATTGAAAAACACCAACAAATTCAACAACAACCTCAAGATTGAGAAACACCTACAAATTCAACGACCTCAACATTGAAAATCACCAACAAATTCAACAACAACCTCAACATCGAAAAATACCAACAAATTCAAAAACAACCTCAACATTGAAAAATACAAAAAAGTTCAAAAAATAACATTGATAACACCAACAAATTCAACAACAACCTCAATACTGAAAATCACCAACATATTCAACAAAAACCTCAACAATGAAAAACACCAACAAATTCAACAATAACCTCAACATTGAAAAGGACCAAAAAATTCAACAACAACCTCAAATTTTAAAAATACAAAAAAGTTCAACAAAAACATTGATAACACCAAACAATTCAACAAAAACCTCAGCAACGAAAAACACCAACAAATTCAACAACAACCTCAACATTGAAAAACAGCAACAAATTCAACAACAACATCAACATTGAAAAACAGCAACAAATTCAACAACAACAACAACATTGAAAAATTACAACAAATTCAACAACAACCTCAACATTGAGAAACGCCAAATAATTCAACAACACGCTCAACTTTCAAAAATAAAAAAAAAGTTCAAAAATTAACATTGATAACAGCAACAAATTCAACAACTACCTCAATATTGAAAATCACCAATAAATTCAACAACAACCTCAACATTGAAAAAAACCAACAAATTCAACAACATGCTCAACTTTCAAAAATAAAAAAAAGTTCAAAAATTAACATTGAAATACAGCAACAAATTCAACAACAACCTCAAAAATCAAAAAAACCAACAAATTCAACATCTACCTCAACACTGAAAAACACAAAAAAGTTCAATACATAACATTGATAACACCAACAACTTCAACAAAAATCTCATTATTGAATATCACCAACAAATTTAACAACAACCTCAATATTAAAAATAATCAACAAATTCAACAACAACCTCAACATTGAAAAACACCAACAAATTCAACAACATCCACAACCTTTAAAAGTACAAAAAAGTTCAAAAAAGAACATTGATAAAACCTACAAATTCAACAACAAACTCAATATTAATAATCACCAACAAATTGAACAATGTCAACAGTGATAAACACCAACAAATTCAACAACAACCTCAACTTTTAAAAATACACACAAGTTCAACAAAAAACATTGATAACACGAACAAATTCAACAACAACCTCAACATTGAAAAACAGCAACAAATTCAACAACAACATCAACATTGAAAAACAGCAACAAATTCAACAACAACATCAACATTGAAAAATTCCAACAAATTCAACAACAACCTCAACATTGAGAAACGCCAAATAATTCAACAACAAGCTCAACTTTCAAAAATAAAAAAAAAGTTCAAAAATTAACATTGATAACAGCAACAAATTCAACAACTACCTCAATATTGAAAATCACCAATAAATTCAACAACAACCTCAACATTGAAAAAAACCAACAAATTCAACAACAAGCTCAACTTTCAAAAATAAAAAAAAAGTTCAAAATTAACATTGAAATACAGCGACAAATTCAACAACAACCTCAAAAATCAAAAAAACCAACAAATTCAACATCTACCTCAACATTGAAAAACACAAAAAAGTTCAATACATAACATTGATAACACCAACAACTTCAACAAAAATCTCATTATTGAATATCACCAACAAATTTAACAACAACCTCAATATTAAAAATCATCAACAAATTCAACAACAACCTCAACATTGAAAAACACCAACAAATTCAACAACATCCACAACCTTTAAAAGTACAAAAAAGTTCAAAAAAGAACATTGATAAAACCTACAAATTCAACAACAAACTCAATATTGATAATCACCAACAAATTGAACAACCTCAACAGTGATAAACACCAACAAATTCAACAACAACCTCAACTTTTAAAAATACACACAAGTTCAACAAAAAACATTGATAACACGAACAAATTCAACAACAACCTCAACATTGAAAAACACCAACAAATTCAACAACAACCTCAACATTGAAAAACACCAACAACTTCAACAACCTCAACACTGAAAAACAACAAATAATTCAACAGAAACCGCAACATTGACAAATACCAACAAATTCAACAACAACCTCAACTTCTAAAACAAGATAAAAAGTTCAAAAAAAACATTGATAACACGAACAAATTCATCAACAACCTTAACATTGAAAAATAGAAAAAAGTTTAAAAAAATAACATTGATAACACCAACAAATTCAACAACAACCAAAACATTGAAAACTACAAAAAGTTCAAAAAATAACATTGATAACACCAACAAATTCAACAACAACCTCAATATTGAAAATCACCAAAAAATTCAACAACAACCTAAAGAATGAATAACACCAACAAATTCAACAACCTCAACATTGAAAAACACCAACAATTTCAACAACAACCTCAGCATTTAAAACTACAAAAAATTCCAAAAAGATCATTGCTAAAACCAACAAATTCAACAACAACCTGTATATTGACAGTCACAAACAAATTCAACAACAACTTCAACATTGAAAAACGCCAACAAATTCAATAACAACCTCAACATAGAAAAAAACAAAAACCTAAAGAATGAAAATCACCAACAAATTAATAACAACCTCAACATTGAAAATCACCAACAAATTCAACAATAATCTCAACATTGCTAAACGCCAACAAATTCAACAACAACCTCAATATTGAAAATCAGCAACAAATTCAACAACAACCTCAACATGGAAAAACAACAACAAATTCAACAACCTCAATATTGAAAAAAAACCATCAAATTCAACAACAGCCTCAACATTGTAAAATACAAAAAAGTTCAAAAAATAACATTGATAATACCAACAAATTCAACAACAACCTCAATATTGAAAATCACCAACAAATTCAACAACAACCTCAACATTGAAAAACACCAACAAATTCAACAACAACCTCAATATTGAAAGACACCAACAAGTTCAACAACGACCACAACATTGAAGATCAGCAACAAATTCAACAACAATCTTAACATTGAAAAACAGCAACAAATTCAACAACAACCTCAACATTGAAAAACACCAACAAATTTAACAACCACAACATTGAAAAACACCAACAAATTCAACAACCTCAACATTGAAAAATACCAACAAATTCAACAACAGCGTCTACATTGTAAAATACAAAAAAGTTCAAAAAATAACATTGATAATACCAACAAATTCAACAACAACCTCAATATTGAAAGACACCAAAAAGTTCAACAACGACCTCAACATTGATAATCAGCAACAAATTCAACAACAATCTCAACATTGATAAACGCCAACAAGTTCAACAACAACCTCAATATTGAAAATCACTAACAAATTCAACATCGACCTCAACATTTAAAAACACCAACAAATTCAACAACAACCTCAACTTTTAAAAGAAGAGAAAAAGATCAAAAAAAACATTGATAACACCAACAAATTCAACAACAACCTCAACATTGAAAAACGCCAACAAATTCAACAACAACCTCAATGTTGAAAGTCACCAACAAATTCAACAGCAACCTCAACATTAAAAAAAACCAACAAATGCAACAACAACCTCAATATTGAAAATCACCAAAAAAATTCAACAACAACCTAAAGAATGAATAACACCAACAAATTCAACATTTAAAACTACAAAAAAGTTCAAAAAAGATCATTGATAAAACCAACAAATCCAACAACAAACTGTAGATTGACAGTCACAAACAAATTCAGCAACAACTTCAACATTGAGAAAAAACCAACAAATTCAACAACAACCTCAACATTGAAAAACACCAACAAATTAAACAACAACCTCAATATTGAAAATCACCAACAAATTCAACAACTTCAATACTGAAAATCTCGAACAAATTCTACAACACCTCAACATTGAATAACACCAACAAATTCAACAACAACCTCAACATTGATAAAAACCAGCAAATTCAACAACAAGCTCAACTTTCAAAAATAAAAAAAAGTTCAAAAATTAACATTGATAACAGCAGCAAATTCAACAACAAACTCAATACTGAAAATCACCAACAAATTCAACAACAACCTCAATATTGAAAAAAAAACTACAAATTCAACAACAGCCTCAAGATTTAAAAGTACAAAAATGTTCAAAAAAGAACATTGATAAAACCAACAAATTCAACAAGAACCACAATATTGAAAACCTCCAACAAATTGAACAACCTCAACATTGAAAAACACCAACAAATTCAACAACAACCTTAACTTTTAAGAAGACAAACAAGTGCAACAAAAAACATTGATAACACCAACAAATTCAAAAACAATCTCAACGATGAAAAACACCAACAACTTCAACAACCTCAACAATGAAAAACGCCCAAAAATTCAACAAACGCAATATTGAAAAATACCAACAAATTCAACAACAACCTCAACATTGAAAAATAGAAAAAAGTTCAAAAAATAACATGGATAACACCAACAAATTCAACTACAACGTCAACATTGAAAAATACCAACAAATTCAACAACAACCTCAACTTTTAAAAGAAGAGAAAAAGTTCAAAAAAAAACATTGATAACAACAACAAATTCAACAACAACCTCAACAATGAAAGTCACCAACAAATTCAACAACAACCTCAACATTGAAAAACACCAACAAATTCAACAACAACCTCAATATTGAAAGACACCAACAAATTCAACAACAACCTCAACATTGAAAAAAATCAACAAATTCAACAACAAGCTCAACTTTCAAAAATAAAAAAAAGTTCAAAAATTAACATTGATAACAGCAACAAATTCAACAACAACCTCAATATTGAAAATCACCAACAAATTCAACAACAAACTCAACATTGAAAAACAGCAACAAATTCAACAACAACCTCAACATTGAAAAATACAAAAAAGTGCATAAAATAACATTGATAACACCAACAAATTCAACAACAATCTCAACATTGAAAAACACCAACAAATTCAGCAACAACCTCAATATTGAAAGACACCAACAAGTTCAACAACGACCTCAACATTGAAAATCAGCAACAAATTCAACAACAATCTCAACATTGATAAACGCCAACAAATTCAACAACAACCTCAATATTGAAAATCACCAACAAATTCAACAACAACCTCAACATTGAAAAACACCAACAAATTCAACAACATCAACATTGAAAAATACCAACAAATTCAACAACAGCGTCTACATTGTAAATTACAAAAAAGTTCAAAAAATAACATTGATAATACCAACAAATTCAACAACAACCTCAATATTGAAAATCACCAACAAATTCAACAACAACCTCAACATTGAAAAACACCAACAAATTCAACAACAACCTCAATATTGAAAGACACCAACAAGTTCAACAACGACCTCAACATTGAAAAACACCAACGAATTAAACAACAACCTCAATATTGAAAATCACCAACAAATTCAACAACTTCAATACTGAAAATCTCGAACAAATTCAACAACAACCTCAACATTGAATAACACCAACAAATTCAACAACAACCTCAACATTGATAAAAACCAGCAAATTCAACAACAAGATCAACTTTCAAAAATAAGAACAAGTTCAAAAATTAACATTGATAACAGCAGCAAATTCAACAACAAACTCAATATTGAAAATCACCAACAAATTCAACAACAACCTCAATATTGAAAAAAAACCTACAAATTCAACAACAGCCTCAAGATTTAAAAGTACAAAAATGTTCAAAAAAGAACATTGATAAAACCAACAAATTCAACAAGAACCACAATATTGAAAACCTCCAACAAATTGAACAACCTCAACATTGAAAAACACCAACATATTCAACAACAACCTTAACTTTTAAAAAGACAAACAAGTTCAACAAAAACATTGATAACACCAACAAATTCAACAACAATCTCAATGATGAAAAACACCAACAACTTCAACAACCTCAACAATGAAAAATGCCCAAAAATTCAACAACCGCAACATTGAAAAATACCAACAAATTCAACTACAACGTCAACATTGAAAAATACCAACAAGTTCAACAACAACCTCAACTTTTAAAAGAAGACAAAAAGTTCAAAAAAAACATTGATAACAACAACAATTTCAACAACAACCTCAACAATGAAAGTCACCAACAAATTCAACAACAACCTCAACATTGAAAAACACCAACAAATTCAACAACAACCTCAATATTGAAAGACACCAACAAATTCAACAACAACCTCAACATTGAAAATAACCAACAAATTCAACAACAAGCTCAACTTCAAAAATAAAAAAAAGTTCAAAAATTAATATTGATAACAGCAACAAATTCAGCAACAACCTCAACATTGAAAATCACCAACAAATTCAACAACAAACTCAACATTGAAAAATACAAAAAAGTGCATAAAATAACATTGATAACACCAACAAATTCAACAACAATCTCATTATTGAATATCACCAACAAATTCAACAACAACCTCAACATTGAATAACACCAACAAATTCATCAGCAGCCTCAATATTGTAAATCAGCAACAAATTCTACAACAACATCGACATTGAAAAACACCAACAAATTCAACAACAACCTCAACTTTTAAAAGTACAAAAAAGTTCAAAAAAGAACATTGATAAAACTAACAAATTCAACAACCTCAGCATTGAAAAAAAACAACAAATTCAACAACAAACTGAACTTTTAAAAATGCAAACAAGTTCAACAAAAAACTAAAATAAACCAACAGATTCAACAACAACCTGAACAATGAAAAACACCAACAAATTCAACAACCTCATCATTGAAAAACACCAACAAATTCAACAACAACATCAACATTGAAAGACACCAACAAATTCAACAACAACATCAACATTGAAAAACACCAACAAGTTCAACAACAACCTCAATATTGAAAGACACCAACAAATTCAACAACAACCTCAACAATGAAAAACACCAACAAATTCAACAACAACATCAACATTGAAAAACACCAACATGTTCAACAACAACCTCAATATTTAAAGACACCAACAGATTCAACAACAACCTGAACAATGAAAAACACCAACAAATTCAACAACCTCAACATTGAAAAACACCAACATATTCAACAACAACCTCAACAATGAAAAACACCAACAAATTCAACAACCTCAACATTGAAAAACACCAACATATTCAACAACAACCTCAATATTGAAAGACACCAACAAATTTAACAACAACATCAACATTTAAAATCACCAACAAATTCAACAACTTCAATATTGAAAATCACCAACAAATTCAACAACAACCTCAACATTGAAAAAGACCAAAAATTCAACATGAACCACAATATGTAAAATCACCAACAAATTCAACATCAAACTCAACATTAAAAAAGACCAAAAATTCAAGATGAACCACAATACTGAAAATCACCAACAAATTCAACAACAACTGCAACATTGAAAAATACCAACACATTGAACAACAACCTCAACTTCTAGAAGAAGACAAAAAGTTCAAAAAAAAACATTGATAACAACAACAAATTATACAACAACCTCAACATTGAGGAATACTAAAAGTTCAAAAAATAACATCGATAACACCAACAAATATTCAACATCAAACTCAACATTGAAAATCAACAACAAAGTCAACAACAACCTCAACATTGAAAAATACCAACTAATTCAACAACTTCAATATTGAAAGCCAACAACAAATTCTACAACAACCTCAATATTGAAAACCGACAACAAATTCAACAACAACGTCAACATTGAAAAATACTAAAAGTTCAAAAAATAACATCGATAACACCAACAAATATTCAACATCAAACTCAACATTGAAAATCAACAACAAAGTCAACAACAACCTCAACATTGAAAAATACCAACTAATTCAACAACTTCAATATTGAAAGCCAACAACAAATTCTACAACAACCTCAATATTGAAAACCGACAACAAATTCAACAACAACGTCAACATTGAAAATCACCAACAAATTCAACAACTTCAATATTGAAAGTTAGCAACAAATTCTACAACAACCTCAACATTGAAAAACACCAATAAATTAAACAACAACCTCAACATTGAAAAACACCAACAAATTCAACAACAACCTCAATATTGAAAGACACGAACAAATTCAACCACAACCTCAACATTGAAAAATACAAAAAATTTCAAAAAATAACATTGATAACACCAGCAAATTCAACAACAATCTCATTATGGAATATCACCAACAAATTCAACAACAACCTCAACATTGAAAAACACCAACAAATTCATCAACAACCTCAACATTGAATAACTCCAACAAATTCATCAACAGCCTCAGTATTGTAAATCAGCAACAAATTCAACAACAACATCGACATTGAAAAACACCAACAAATTCAACAACCTAAACAATGAAAAACAACAAATAATTCAACAACAACCTCAACATTTAAAAGTGCAAAAAATTTCAAAAAAGTACATTTGATAAAACCAACAAATTCAACAACATCAATATTGAAAATCAGCAACAAATTCAACAACAACCTCAACATTGAAAAACACCAACAAATTCAACAACAACCTCAACATTTAAAAGTACAAAAAAATTCAACAAAGAACATTGATAAAACCAACAAATTCAACAACCTCAATATTGAAAATCACCAACAAATTGAACAACCTCAACATTGAAGAAAAACAACAAATTCAACAACAACCTTAACTTTTAAAAATGCAAACAAGTTCAACAAATAACATTGATAAAACCAACAGATTCAACAACAACCTCAACAATGAAAAACACCAACAAATTCAACAACAACATCAACATTGAAAAACACCAACAAGTTCAACAACAACTTCAATATTTAAAGACACCAACAGATTCAACAACAACCTGAACAATGAAAAACACCAACAAATTCAACAACCTCAACATTGAAAAACACCAACATATTCTACAACAACCTCAACAATGAATAACACCAACAAATTCAACAACCTCAACATTGAAAAACACCAACATATTCAACAACAACCTCAATATTGAAAGACACCAACAAATTTAACAACAACATCAACATTTAAAATCACCAACAAATTCAACAACTTCAATATTGAAAATCACCAACAAATTCAACAACAACCTTAACATTGAAAAAGACCAAAAATTCAACATGAACCACAATATGTAAAATCACCAACAAATTCAACATCAAACTCAACATTAAAAAAGACCAAAAATTCAAGATGAACCACAATATTGAAAATCACCAACAAATTCAACAACAACTGCAACATTGAAAAATACCAACAAATTGAACAACAACCTCAACTTCTAGAAGAAGACAAAAAGTTCAAAAAAAAACATTGATAACAACAACAAATTATACAACAACCTCAACATTGAGGAATACAAAAAAGTTGAAAAAATAACATTGATAATACCAACAAATTCAACAACAACCTCAACATTGAAAAATACTAAAAGCTCAAAAAATAACATCGATAACACCAACAAATATTCAACATCAAACTCAACATTGAAAATCAACAACAAAGTCAACAACAACCTCAACATTGAAAAATACCAACTAATTCAACAACTTCAATATTGAAAGCCAACAACAAATTCTACAACAACCTCAATATTGAAAACCGACAACAAATTCAACAACAACGTCAACATTGAAAATCACCAACAAATTCAACAACTTCAATATTGAAAGTTAGCAACAAATTCTACAACAACCTCAACATTGAAAAACACCAATAAATTAAACAACAACCTCAACATTGAAAAACACCAACAAATTCAACAACAACCTCAATATTGAAAGACACGAACAAATTCAACAACAACCTCAACATTGAAAAATACAAAAAATTTCAAAAAATAACATTGATAACACCAGCAAATTCAACAACAATCTCATTATGGAATATCACCAACAAATTCAACAACAACCTCAACATTGAAAAACACCAACAAATTCATCAACAACCTCAACATTGAATAACTCCAACAAATTCATCAACAGCCTCAGTATTGTAAATCAGCAACAAATTCAACAACAACATCGACATTGAAAAACACCAA
Organism: Cetorhinus maximus; assembly: GCF_964194155.1. Lineage (NCBI taxonomy): Eukaryota > Metazoa > Chordata > Chondrichthyes > Lamniformes > Cetorhinidae > Cetorhinus > Cetorhinus maximus. Next base: position 90,211 of record NW_027596421.1, on the reverse strand, counting down.
CAACTTCAACAACCTAAACAATGAAAAACAACAAATAATTCAACAACAACCTCAACATTTAAAAGTGCAAAAAATTTCAAAAAAGTACATTTGATAAAACCAACAAATTCAACAACATCAATATTGAAAATCAGCAACAAATTCAACAACAACCTCAACATTGAAAAACACCAACAAATTCAACAACAACCTCAACATTTAAAAGTACAAAAAAATTCAAAAAAGAACATTGATAAAACCAACAAATTCAACAACCTCAATATTGAAAATCACCAACAAATTGAACAACCTCAACATTGAAGAAAAACAACAAATTCAACAACAACCTTAACTTTTAAAAATGCAAACAAGTTCAACAAATAACATTGATAAAACCAACAGATTCAACAACAACCTCAACAATGAAAAACACCAACAAATTCAACAACAACATCAACATTGAAAAACACCAACAAGTTCAACAACAACTTCAATATTTAAAGACACCAACAGATTCAACAACAACCTGAACAATGAAAAACACCAACAAATTCAACAACCTCAACATTGAAAAACACCAACATATTCTACAACAACCTCAACAATGAATAACACCAACAAATTCAACAACCTCAACATTGAAAAACACCAACATATTCAACAACAACCTCAATATTGAAAGACACCAACAAATTTAACAACAACATCAACATTTAAAATCACCAACAACATCAACATGAACCACAATATGTAAAATCACCAACAAATTCAACATCAAACTCAACATTAAAAAAGACCAAAAATTCAAGATGAACCACAATATTGAAAATCACCAACAAATTCAACAACAACTGCAACATTGAAAAATACCAACACATTGAACAACAACCTCAACTTCTAGAAGAAGACAAAAAGTTCAAAAAATCATTGATAACAACAACAAATTATACAACAACCTCAACATTGAGGAATACAAAAAAGTTGAAAAAATAACATTGATAATACCAACAAATTCAACAACAACCTCAACATTGAAAAATACTAAAAGTTCAAAAAATAACATCGATAACACCAACAAATATTCAACATCAAACTCAACATTGAAAATCAACAACAAAGTCAACAACAACCTCAACATTGAAAAATACCAACTAATTCAACAACTTCAATATTGAAAGCCAACAACAAATTCTACAACAACCTCAATATTGAAAACAGACAACAAATTCAACAACAACGTCAACATTGAAAATCACCAACAAATTCAACAACTTCAATACTGAAAGTTAGCAACAAATTCTACAACAACCTCAACATTGAAAAACACCAATAAATTAAACAACAACCTCAACATTGAAAAACACCAACAAATTCAACAACAACCTCAATATTGTAAGACACGAACAAATTCAACAACAACCTCAACATTGAAAAATACAAAAAATTGCAAAAAATAACATTGATAACACCAGCAAATTCAACAACAATCTCATTATGGAATATCACCAACAAATTCAACAACAACCTCAACATTGAAAAACACCAACAAATTCATCAACAACCTCAACATTGAATAACTCCAACAAATTCATCAACAGCCTCAATATTGTAAATCAGCAACAAATTCAACAACAACATCGACATTGAAAAACACCAACAACTTCAACAACCTAAACAATGGAAAACAACAAATCATTCAACAACAACCTCAACATTTAAAAGTGCAAAAAATTTCAAAAAAGTACATTGATAAAACCAACAAATTCAACAACATCAATATTGAAAATCAGCAACAAATTCAACAACAACCTCAACATTGAAAAACACCAACAAATTCAACAACAACCTCAACATTTAAAAGTACAAAAAAATTCAAAAAAGAACATTGATAAAACCAACAAATTCAACAACCTCAATATTGAAAATCACCAACAAATTGAACAACCTCAACATTGAAGAAAAACAACAAATTCAACAACAACCTTAACTTTTAAAAATGCAAACAAGTTCAACAAATAACATTGATAAAACCAACAAATTCAACAACAATCTCAACAATGAAAAAAACCAACAAATTCAACAACATCCTCAACATTGAAAAACACCAACAAATTCAACAACAACCTCAACTTTTAAAAGAGAGAAAGTTCAAAAAAAACATTGATAACACCAACAAATTCAGCAGCAACCTCAATACTGAAAATCAGCAACAAATTCAACAACAACCTCAACATTTAAAAACACCAACAAATTCAACAACAACCTCAACTTTTAAAAGTACAAAAAAGTTCAAAAAAGAACATTGATAAAACTAACAAATTCAACAACCTCAGCATTGAAAAAAAACAACAAATTCAACAACAACCTTAACTTTTAAAAATGCAAACAAGTTCAACAAAAAACTAAAATAAACCAACAAATTCAACAACAATCTCAACAATGAAAAAAATCAACAAATTCAACAACAACCTCAACATTGAAAAACACCAACAAATTCAACAACAACCTCAACTTTTAAAAGAGAGAAAGTTGAAAAAAAACATTGATAAAACCAACAAATTCAACAACAACCTCAACTTTTAAAAGAAGATAAAAAGTTCAAAGAAAACATTGATAACACCATCAAATTCAACAACAACCTCAACATTGAAAAACAACAATTTCAGCAACAAACTCATCATTGAAAAACACCAACAGATTCAACAACAACCTGAACAATGAAAAACACCAACAAATTCAACAACCTCATCATTGAAAAACACCAACAAATTCAACAACAACATCAACATTGAAAGACACCAACAAATTCAACAACAACATCAACATTGAAAAACACCAACAAATTCAACAACAACCTCAATATTGAAAGACACCAACAGATTCAACAACAACCTCAACAATGAAAAACACCAACAAATTCAACAACAACATCAACATTGAAAAACACCAACAAGTTCAACAACAACTTCAATATTTAAAGACACCAACAGATTCAACAACAACCTCAACAATGAAAAACACCAACAAATTCAACAACCTCAACATTGAAAAACACCAACAAATTCAACAACAACCTCAACTTTTAAAAGAGAGAAAGTTCAAAAAAAACATTGATAACACCAACAAATTCAGCAGCAACCTCAATACTGAACATCAGCAACAAATTCAACAACAACCTCAACATTTAAAAACACCAACAAATTCAACAACAACCTCAACTTTTAAAAGTACAAAAAAGTTCAAAAAAGAACATTGATAAAACTAACAAATTCAACAACCTCAGCATTGAAAAAAAACAACAAATTCAACAACAACCTTAACTTTTAAAAATGCAAACAAGTTCAACAAAAAACTAAAATAAACCAACAAATTCAACAACAATCTCAACAATGAAAAAAATCAACAAATTCAACAACAACCTCAACATTGAAAAACACCAACAAATTCAACAACAACCTCAACTTTTAAAAGAGAGAAAGTTGAAAAAAAACATTGATAAAACCAACAAATTCAACAACAACCTCAACTTTTAAAAGAAGATAAAAAGTTCAAAGAAAACATTGATAACACCAACAAATTCAACAACAACCTCAACATTGAAAAACAACAACAATTTCAACAACAAACTCATCATTGAAAATCACCAACAAATTCAACAACAACATCAACATTGAAAAACACCAACAAGTTCAACAACAACCTCAATATTTAAAGACACCAACAGATTCAACAACAACCTGAACAATGAAAAACACCAACAAATTCAACAACCTCATCATTGAAAAACACCAACAAATTCAACAACAACATCAACATTGAAAGACACCAACAAATTCAACAACAACATCAACATTGAAAAACACCAACAAATTCAACAACAACCTCAATATTGAAAGACACCAACAGATTCAACAACAACCTCAACAATGAAAAACACCAACAAATTCAACAACAACATCAACATTGAAAAACACCAACAAGTTCAACAACAACTTCAATATTTAAAGACACCAACAGATTCAACAACAACCTGAACAATGAAAAACACCAACAAATTCAACAACCTCAACATTGAAAAACACCAACATATTCTACAACAACCTCAACAATGAATAACACCAACAAATTCAACAACATCAACATTGAAAAACACCAACATATTCAACAACAACCTCAATATTGAAAGACACCAACAAATTTAACAACAACATCAACATTTAAAATCACCAACAAATTCAACAACTTCAATATTGAAAATCACCAACAAATTCAACAACAACCTCAACATTGAAAAAGACCAAAAATTCAACATGAACCACAATATGTAAAATCACCAACAAATTCAACATCAAACTCAACATTAAAAAAGACCAAAAATTCAAGATGAACCACAATATTGAAAATCACCAACAAATTCAACAACAACTGCAACATTGAAAAATACCAACACATTGAACAACAACCTCAACTTCTAGAAGAAGACAAAAAGTTCAAAAAAAAACATTGATAACAACAACAAATTATACAACAACCTCAACATTGAGGAATACAAAAAAGTTGAAAAAATAACATTGATAATACCAACAAATTCAACAACAACCTCAACATTGAAAAATACTAAAAGTTCAAAAAATAACATCGATAACACCAACAAATATTCAACATCAAACTCAACATTGAAAATCAACAACAAAGTCAACAACAACCTCAACATTGAAAAATACCAACTAATTCAACAACTTCAATATTGAAAGCCAACAACAAATTCTACAACAACCTCAATATTGAAAACCGACAACAAATTCAACAACAACGTCAACATTGAAAATCACCAACAAATTCAACAACTTCAATACTGAAAGTTAGCAACAAATTCTACAACAACCTCAACATTGAAAAACACCAATAAATTAAACAACAACCTCAACATTGAAAAACACCAACAAATTCAACAACAACCTCAATATTGAAAGACACGAACAAATTCAACAACAACCTCAACATTGAAAAATACAAAAAATTTCAAAAAATAACATTGATAACACCAGCAAATTCAACAACAATCTCATTATGGAATATCACCAACAAATTCAACAACAACCTCAACATTGAAAAACACCAACAAATTCATCAACAACCTCAACATTGAATAACTCCAACAAATTCATCAACAGCCTCAGTATTGTAAATCAGCAACAAATTCAACAACAACATCGACATTGAAAAACACCAACAACTTCAACAACCTAAACAATGAAAAACAACAAATCATTCAAAAACAACCTCAACATTTAAAAGTGCAAAAAATTTCAAAAAAGTACATTGATAAAACCAACAAATTCAACAACATCAATATTGAAAATCAGCAACAAATTCAACAACAACCTCAACATTGAAAAACACCAACAAATTCAACAACAACCTCAACATTTAAAAGTACAAAAAAATTCAACAAAGAACATTGATAAAACCAACAAATTCAACAACCTCAATATTGAAAATCACCAACAAATTGAACAACCTCAACATTGAAGAAAAACAACAAATTCAACAACAACCTTAACTTTTAAAAATGCAAACAAGTTCAACAAATAACATTGATAAAACCAACAAATTCAACAACAATCTCAACAATGAAAAAAACCAACAAATTCAACAACATCCTCAACATTGAAAAACACCAACAAATTCAACAACAACCTCAACTTTTAAAAGAGAGAAAGTTCAAAAAAAACATTGATAACACCAACAAATTCAGCAGCAACCTCAATACTGAAAATCAGCAACAAATTCAACAACAACCTGAACATTTAAAAACACCAACAAATTCAACAACAACCTCAACTTTTAAAAGTACAAAAAAGTTCAAAAAAGAACATTGATAAAACTAACAAATTCAACAACCTCAGCATTGAAAAAAAACAACAAATTCAACAACAACCTTAACTTTTAAAAATGCAAACAAGTTCAACAAAAAACTAAAATAAACCAACAAATTCAACAACAATCTCAACAATGAAAAAAATCAACAAATTCAACAACAACCTCAACATTGAAAAACACCAACAAATTCAACAACAACCTCAACTTTTAAAAGAGAGAAAGTTGAAAAAAAACATTGATAAAACCAACAAATTCAACAACAACCTCAACTTTTAAAAGAAGATAAAAAGTTCAAAGAAAACATTGATAACACCAACAAATTCAACAACAACCTCAACATTGAAAAACAACAACAATTTCAACAACAAACTCATCATTGAAAATCACCAACAAATTCAACAACAACATCAACATTGAAAAACACCAACAAGTTCAACAACAACCTCAATATTTAAAGACACCAACAGATTCAACAACAACCTGAACAATGAAAAACACCAACAAATTCAACAACCTCATCATTGAAAAACACCAACAAATTCAACAACAACATCAACATTGAAAGACACCAACAAATTCAACAACAACATCAACATTGAAAAACACCAACAAATTCAACAACAACCTCAATATTGAAAGACACCAACAGATTCAACAACAACCTCAACAATGAAAAACACCAACAAATTCAACAACAACATCAACATTGAAAAACACCAACAAGTTCAACAACAACTTCAATATTTAAAGACACCAACAGATTCAACAACAACCTGAACAATGAAAAACACCAACAAATTCAACAACCTCAACATTGAAAAACACCAACATATTCTACAACAACCTCAACAATGAATAACACCAACAAATTCAACAACATCAACATTGAAAAACACCAACATATTCAACAACAACCTCAATATTGAAAGACACCAACAAATTTAACAACAACATCAACATTTAAAATCACCAACAAATTCAACAACTTCAATATTGAAAATCACCAACAAATTCAACAACAACCTCAACATTGAAAAAGACCAAAAATTCAACATGAACCACAATATGTAAAATCACCAACAAATTCAACATCAAACTCAACATTAAAAAAGACCAAAAATTCAAGATGAACCACAATATTGAAAATCACCAACAAATTCAACAACAACTGCAACATTGAAAAATACCAACACATTGAACAACAACCTCAACTTCTAGAAGAAGACAAAAAGTTCAAAAAAAAACATTGATAACAACAACAAATTATACAACAACCTCAACATTGAGGAATACAAAAAAGTTGAAAAAATAACATTGATAATACCAACAAATTCAACAACAACCTCAACATTGAAAAATACTAAAAGCTCAAAAAATAACATCGATAACACCAACAAATATTCAACATCAAACTCAACATTGAAAATCAACAACAAAGTCAACAACAACCTCAACATTGAAAAATACCAACTAATTCAACAACTTCAATATTGAAAGCCAACAACAAATTCTACAACAACCTCAATATTGAAAACCGACAACAAATTCACCAACAACGTCAACATTGAAAATCACCAACAAATTCAACAACTTCAATACTGAAAGTTAGCAACAAATTCTACAACAACCTCAACATTGAAAAACACCAATAAATTAAACAACAACCTCAACATTGAAAAACACCAACAAATTCAACAACAACCACAATATTGAAAGACACGAACAAATTCAACAACAACCTCAACATTGAAATATACAAAAAATTTCAAAAAATAACATTGATAACACCAGCAAATTCAACAACAATCTCATTATGGAATATCACCAACAAATTCAACAACAACCTCAACATTGAAAAACACCAACAAATTCATCAACAACCTCAACATTGAATAACTCCAACAAATTCATCAACAGCCTCAGTATTGTAAATCAGCAACAAATTCAACAACAACATCGACATTGAAAAACACCAACAACTTCAACAACCTAAACAATGAAAAACAACAAATCATTCAACAACAACCTCAACATTTCAAAGTGCAAAAAATTTCAAAAAAGTACATTGATAAAACCAACAAATTCAACAACATCAATATTGAAAATCAGCAACAAATTCAACAACAACCTCAACATTGAAAAACACCAACAAATTCAACAACAACCTCAACATTTAAAAGTACAAAAAAATTCAACAAAGAACATTGATAAAACCAACAAATTCAACAACCTCAATATTGAAAATCACCAACAAATTGAACAACCTCAACATTGAAGAAAAACAACAAATTCAACAACAACCTTAACTTTTAAAAATGCAAACAAGTTCAACAAATAACATTGATAAAACCAACAAATTCAACAACAATCTCAACAATGAAAAAAACCAACAAATTCAACAACATCCTCAACATTGAAAAACACCAACAAATTCAACAACAACCTCAACTTTTAAAAGAGAGAAAGTTCAAAAAAAACATTGATAACACCAACAAATTCAGCAGCAACCTCAACTTTTAAAAGTACAAAAAAGTTCAAAAAAGAACATTGATAAAACTAACAAATTCAACAACCTCAGCATTGAAAAAAAACAACAAATTCAACAACAACCTTAACTTTTAAAAATGCAAACAAGTTCAACATAAAACTAAAATAAACCAACAAATTCAACAACAATCTCAACAATGAAAAAAATCAACAAATTCAACAACAACCTCAACATTGAAAAACACCAACAAATTCAACAACAACCTCAACTTTTAAAAGAGAGAAAGTTGAAAAAAAACATTGATAAAACCAACAAATTCAACAACAACCTCAACTTTTAAAAGAAGATAAAAAGTTCAAAGAAAACATTGATAACACCAACAAATTCAACAACAACCTCAACATTGAAAAACAACAACAATTTCAACAACAAACTCATCATTGAAAATCACCAACAAATTCAACAACAACATCAACATTGAAAAACACCAACAAGTTCAACAACAACCTCAATATTTAAAGACACCAACAGATTCAACAACAACCTGAACAATGAAAAACACCAACAAATTCAACAACCTCATCATTGAAAAACACCAACAAATTCAACAACAACATCAACATTGAAAGACACCAACAAATTCAACAACAACATCAACATTGAAAAACACCAACAAATTCAACAACAACCTCAATATTGAAAGACACCAACAGATTCAACAACAACCTCAACAATGAAAAACACCAACAAATTCAACAACAACATCAACATTGAAAAACACCAACAAGTTCAACAACAACTTCAATATTTAAAGACACCAACAGATTCAACAACAACCTGAACAATGAAAAACACCAACAAATTCAACAACCTCAACATTGAAAAACACCAACATATTCTACAACAACCTCAACAATGAAAAACACCAACAAATTCAACAACCTCAACATTGAAAAATACCAACATATTCAACAACAACCTCAATATTGAAAGACACCAACAAATTTAACGACAACATCAACATTTAAAATCACCAACAAATTCAACAACTTCAATATTGAAAATCACCAACAAATTCAACAACAACCTCAACATTGAAAAAGACCAAAAATTCAACATGAACCACAATATGTAAAATCACCAACAAATTCAACATCAAACTCAACATTAAAAAAGACCAAAAATTCAAGATGAACCACAACATTGAAAATCACCAACAAATTCAACAACAACTGCAACATTGAAAAATACCAACAAATTGAACAACAACCTCAACTTCTAGAAGAAGACAAAAAGTTCAAAAAAAAACATTGATAACAACAACAAATTATACAACAACCTCAACATTGAGGAATACAAAAAAGTTGAAAAATAACATTGATAATACCAACAAATTCAACAACAACCTCAACATTGAAAAATACTAAAAGTTCAAAAAATAACATCGATAACACCAACAAATATTCAAGATCAAACTCAACATTGAAAATCAACAACAAAGTCAACAACAACCTCAACATTGAAAAATACCAACTAATTCAACAACTTCAATATTGAAAGCCAACAACAAATTCTACAACAACCTCAATATTGAAAACCGACAACAAATTCAACAACAACGTCAACATTGAAAATCACCAACAAATTCAACAACTTCAATACTGAAAGTTAGCAACAAATTCTACAACAACCTCAACATTGAAAAACACCAATAAATTAAACAACAACCTCAACATTGAAAAACACCAACAAATTCAACAACAACCTCAATATTGAAAGACACGAACAAATTCAACAACAACCTCAACATTGAAAAATACAAAAAATTTCAAAAAATAACATTGATAACACCAGCAAATTCAACAACAATCTCATTATGGAATATCACCAACAAATTCAACAACAACCTCAACATTGAAAAACACCAACAAATTCATCAACAACCTCAACATTGAATAACTCCAACAAATTCATCAACAGCCACAATATTGTAAATCAGCAACAAATTCAACAACAACATCGACATTGAAAAACACCAACAACTTCAACAACCTAAACAATGAAAAACAACAAATCATTCAACAACAACCTCAACATTTAAAAGTGCAAAAAATTTCAAAAAAGTACATTGATAAAACCAACAAATTCAACAACATCAATATTGAAAATCTGCAACAAATTCAACAACAACCTCAACATTGAAAAACACCAACAAATTCAACAACAACCTCAACATTTAAAAGTACAAAAAAATTCAACAAAGAACATTGATAAAACCAACAAATTCAACAACCTCAATATTGAAAATCACCAACAAATTGAACAACCTCAACATTGAAGAAAAACAATAAATTCAACAACAACCTTAACTTTTAAAAATGCAAACAAGTTCAACAAATAACATTGATAAAACCAACAAATTCAACAACAATCTCAACAATGAAAAAAACCAACAAATTCAACAACATCCTCAACATTGAAAAACACCAACAAATTCAACAACAACCTCAACTTTTAAAAGAGAGAAAGTTCAAAAAAAACATTGATAACACCAACAAATTCAGCAGCAACCTCAATACTGAAAATCAGCAACAAATTCAACAACAACCTCAACATTGAAAAACACTAACAAATTCAACAACAACCTCAACTTTTAAAAGAAGATAAAAAGTTCAAAGAAAACATTGATAACACCAACAAATTCAACAGCAACCTCAACATTGAAAAACAACAACAATTTCAACAACAAACTCAACATTGAAAATCACCAACAAATTCAACAAGTACCACAACTTTGAAAAACACCAACAAATTCGACAACCTCAACATTGAAAAACAACAACAAATTCAACCACAACATCAACATTGAAAGACACCAACAAATTCAACAACAACATCAACATTGAAAAACACCAACAAGTTCAAAAACAACATCAACATTGAAAGACACCAACAGATTCAACAACAACCTCAACAATGAAGTACACCAACAAATTCAACAACATCCTCAACTTTTAAAAGAAGATAAAAAGTTCAAAGAAAACATTGATAACACCAACAAATTCAACAACAACCTCAACATTGAAAAACAACAACAATTTCAACAACAAACTCATCATTGAAAATCACCAACAAATTCAACAAGAACATCAACATCGAAAAACACCAACAAGTTCAACAACAACCTCAATATTTAAAGACACCAACAGATTCAACAACAACCTGAACAATGAAAAACACCAACAAATTCCACAACCTCATCATTGAAAAACACCAACAAATTCAACAACAACATCAACATTGAAAAATACCAACAAATTCAACAACAACATCAACATTGAAAAACATCAACAAGTTCAACAACAACCTCAATATTTAAAGACACCAACATATTCAACAACAACCTCAACAATGAAAAACACCAACAAATTCAACAACCTCAACATTGAAAAACACCAACATATTCAACAACAACCTCAATATTGAAAGACACCAACAAATTTAACAACAACATCAACATTTAAAATCACCAACAAATTCAACAACTTCAATATTGAAAATCACCAACAAATTCAACAACAACCTCAACATTGAAAAAGACCAAAAATTCAACATGAACCACAATATGTAAAATCACCAACAAATTCAACATCAAACTCAACATTAAAAAAGACCAAAAATTCAAGATGAACCACAACATTGAAAATCACCAACAAATTCAACAACAACTGCAACATTGAAAAATACCAACAAATTGAACAACAACCTCAACTTCTAGAAGAAGACAAAAAGTTCAAAAAATAACATTGATAACAACAACAAATTATACAACAACCTCAACATTGAGGAATACAAAAAAGTTGAAAAAATAACATTGATAATACCAACAAATTCAACAACAACCTCAACATTGAAAAATACTAAAAGTTCAAAAAATAACATTGATAACACCAACAAATATTCAAGATCAAACTCAACATTGAAAATCAACAACAAAGTCAACAACAACCTCAACATTGAAAAATACCAACTAATTCAACAACTTCAATATTGAAAGCCAACAACAAATTCTACAACAGCCTCAATATTGAAAACCGACAACAAATTCAACAACAACGTCAACATTGAAAATCACCAACAAATTCAACAACTTCAATATTGAAAGTTAGCAACAAATTCTACAACAACCTCAACATTGAAAAACACAAATAAATTAAACAACAACCTCAACATTGAAAAACACCAACAAATTCAACAACAACCTCAATATTGAAAGACACGAACAAATTCAACCACAACCTCAACATTGAAAAATACAAAAAATTTCAAAAAATAACATTGATAACACCAGCAAATTCAACAACAATCTCATTATGGAATATCACCAACAAATTCAACAACAACCTCAACATTGAAAAACACCAACAAATTCATCAACAACCTCAACATTGAATAACTCCAACAAATTCATCAACAGCCTCAATATTGTAAATCAGCAACAAATTCAACAACAACATCGACATTGAAAAACACCAACAACTTCAACAATTAAAACAATGAAAAACAACAAATCATTCAAAAACAACCTCAACATTTAAAAGTGCAAAAAATTTCAAAAAAGTACATTGATAAAACCAAAAAATTCAACAACATCAATATTGAAAATCAGCAACAAATTCAACAACAACCTCAACATTGAAAAACACCAACAAATTCAACAACAACCTCAACATTTAAAAGTACAAAAAAATTCAACAAAGAACATTGATAAAACCAACAAATTCAACAACCTCAATATTGAAAATCACCAACAAATTGAACAACCTCAACATTGAAGAAAAACAACAAATTCAACAACAACCTTAACTTTTAAAAATGCAAACAAGTTCAACCAATAACATTGATAAAACCAACAAATTCAACAACAATCTCAACAATGAAAAAAAGCAACAAATTCAACAACATCCTCAACATTGAAAAACACCAACATATTCAACAACAACCTCAACTTTTAAAAGAGAGAAAGTTCAAAAAAAACATTGATAAGACCAACAAATTCAGCAGCAACCTCAATACTGAAAATCAGCAACAAATTCAACAACAACCTCAACATTGAAAAACACTAACAAATTCAACAACAACCTCAACTTTTAAAAGAAGATAAAAAGTTCAAAGAAAACATTGATAACACCAACAAATTCAACAACCTCAGCATTGAAAAACACCAACATATTCAACAACAACCTCAATATTGAAAGACACCAACAAATTTAACAGCAACATCAACATTTAAAATCACCAACAAATTCAACAACTTCAATATTGAAAATCACCAACAAATTCAACAACAACCTCAACATTGAAAAAGACCAAAAATTCAACATGAACCACAATATGTAAAATCACCAACAAATTCAACATCAAACTCAACATTAAAAAAGACCAAAAATTCAAGATGAACCACAATATTGAAAATCACCAACAAATTCAACAACAACTGCAACATTGAAAAATACCAACACATTGAACAACAACCTCAACTTCTAGAAGAAGACAAAAAGTTCAAAAAAAAACATTGATAACAACAACAAATTATACAACAACCTCAACATTGAGGAATACAAAAAAGTTGAAAAAATAACATTGATAATACCAACAAATTCAACAACAACCTCAACATTGAAAAATACTAAAAGTTCAAAAAATAACATCGATAACACCAACAAATATTCAACATCAAACTCAACATTGAAAATCAACAACAAAGTCAACAACAACCTCAACATTGAAAAATACCAACTAATTCAACAACTTCAGTATTGAAAGCCAACAACAAATTCTACAACAACCTCAATATTGAAAATCACCAACAAATTCAACAACTTCAATATTGAAAGTTAGCAACAAATTCTACAACAACCTCAACATTGAAAAACACCAATAAATTAAACAACAACCTCAACATTGAAAAACACCAACAAATTCAACAACAACCTCAATATTGAAAGACACGAACAAATTCAACAACAACCTCAACATTGAAAAATACAAAAAATTGCAAAAAATAACATTGATAACACCAGCAAATTCAACAACAATCTCATTATGGAATATCACCAACAAATTCAACAACAACCTCAACATTGAAAAACACCAACAAATTCATCAACAACCTCAACATTGAATAACTCCAACAAATTCATCAACAGCCTCAATATTGTAAATCAGCAACAAATTCAACAACAACATCGACATTGAAAAACACCAACAACTTCAACAACCTAAACAATGAAAAACAACAAATCATTCAAAAACAACCTCAACATTTAAAAGTGCAAAAAATTTCAAAAAAGTACATTGATAAAACCAACAAATTCAACAACATCAATATTGAAAATCAGCAACAAATTCAACAACAACCTCAACATTGAAAAACACCAACAAATTCAACAACAACCTCAACATTTAAAAGTACAAAAAAATTCAAAAAAGAACATTGATAAAACCAACAAATTCAACAACCTCAACATTGAAGAAAAACAACAAATTCAACAACAACCTTAACTTTTAAAAATGCAAACAAATTCAACAAAAAACATTGATTAAACCAACAAATTCAACAACAATCTCAACAATGAAAAAAACCAACAAATTCAACAACGACCTCAACATTGAAAAACACCAACAAATTCAACAACAACCTCAACTTTTAAAAGAGAGAAAGTTCAAAAAAAACATTGATAACACCAACAAATTCAGCAGCAACCTCAATACTGAAAATCAGCAACAAATTCAACAACAACCTCAACATTGAAAAACACTAACAAATTCAACAACAACCTCAACTTTTAAAAGAAGATAAAAAGTTCAAAGAAAACATTGATAACACCAACAAATTCAACAACAACCTCAACATTGAAAAACAACAACAATTTCAACAACAAACTCAACATTGAAAATCACCAACAAATTCAACAAGTACCACAACTTTGAAAAACACCAACAAATTCAACAACCTCAACATTGAAAAACACCAACAAATTCAACCACAACATCAACATTGAAAGACACCAACAAATTCAACAACAAGATCAACATTGAAAAACTCCAACAAATTCAACAACAACCTCAACATTGAAAAACAACAACAATTTCAACAACAAACTCATCATTGAAAATCACCAACAAATTCAACAACAACATCAACATTGAAAAACACCAACAAGTTCAACAACAACCTCAATATTTAAAGACACCAACAGATTCAACAACAACCTGAACAATGAAAAACACCAACAAATTCAACAACCTCATCATTGAAAAACACCAACAAATTCAACAACAACATCAACATTGAAAGACACCAACAAATTCAACAGCAACATCAAAATTGAAAAACACCAACAAGTTCAACAACAACCTCAATATTGAAAGACACCAAAAAATTCAACAACAACCTCAACAATGAAAAACACCAACAAATTCAACAACAACATCAACATTGAAAAACACCAACAAGTTCAACAACAACCTCAATATTTAAAGACACCAACAGATTCAACAACAACCAGAACAATGAAAAACACCAACAAATTCAACAACCTCAACATTGAAAAACACCAACATATTCAACAACAACCTCAACAATGAAAAACACCAACAAATTCAACAACCTCAACATTGAAAAACACCAACATATTCAACAACAACCTCAAGATTTAAAGACACCAACACATTTAACAACAACATCAACATTTAAAATCACCAACAAATTCAACAACTTCAATATTGAAAATCACCAACAAATTCAACAACAACATCAACATTGAAAAAGACCAAAAATTCAACATGAACCACAATATTGAAAATCACCAACAAATTCAACAACAACTGCAACATTGAAAAATACCAACAAATTGAACAACAACCTCAACTTCTAGAAGAAGACAAAAAGTTCAAAAAAAAACATTGATAACAACAACAAATTCTACAACAACCTCAACATTGAAAAACACCAATAAATTAAACAACAACCTCAACATTGAAAAACACCAACAAATTCAACAACAACCTCAATATTGAAAGACACGAACAAATTCAATAACAACCTCAACATTGAAAAATACAAAAAATTTCAAAAAATAACATTGATAACACCAGCAAATTCAACAACAATCTCATCATGGAATATCACCAACAAATTCAACAACAACCTCAACATTGAAAAACACCAACAAATTCATCAACAACCTCAACATTGAATAACTCCAACAAATTCATCAACAGCCTCAATATTGTAAATCAGCAACAAATTCAACAACAACATCGACATTGAAAAACACCAACAACTTCAACAACCTAAACAATGAAAAACACCAACAAATTCAACAACAACCTCAACATTTAAAAGTACAAAAAAATTCAAAAAAGAACATTGATAAAACCAACAAATTCAACAACCTCAATATTGAAAATCACCAACAAATTGAACAACCTCAACATTGAAGAAAAACAACAAATTCAACAACAACCTTAACTTTTAAAAATGCAAACAAGTTCAACAAATAACATTGATAAAAAAAACAAATTCAACAACAATCTCAACAATGAAAAAAACCAACAAATTCAACAACATCCTCAACTTTTAAAAGAGAGAAAGTTCAAAAAAAACATTGATAAGACCAACAAATTCAGCAGCAACCTCAATACTGAAAATCAGCAACAAATTCAACAACAACCTCAACATTGAAAAACACTAACAAATTCAACAACAACCTCAACTTTTAAAAGAAGATAAAAAGTTCAAAGAAAACATTGATAACACCAACAAATTCAACAACAACCTCAACATTGAAAAACAACAACAATTTCAACAACAAACTCAACATTGAAAATCACCAATAAATTCAACAAGTACCACAACTTTGAAAAACACCAACAAATTCAACAACCTCAACATTGAAAAACACCAACAAATTCAACCACAACATCAACATTGAAAGACACCAACAAATTCAACAACAACATCAACATTGAAAAACACCAACAAGTTCAACAACAACTTCAACATTGAAAGACACCAACAGATTCAACAACAACCTCAACAATAAAAAACACCAACAAATTCAACAACAACCTCAACATTGAAAAACACCAACATATTCAACAACAACCTCAACAATGAAAAACACCAACAAATTCAACAACCTCAACATTGAAAAATACCAACATATTCAACAACAACCTGAATATTGAAAGACACCAACAGGTTTAACAACAACATCAACATTTAAAATCACCAACAAATTCAACAACTTCAATATTGAAAATCACCAACAAATTCACCAACATCCTCAACATTGAAAAACACAAAAAATTCAACATGAACCACAATATTGAAAATCACCAACTAATTCAACAACAATTCAACATTTAAAAAGACCAAAAATTCAAGATGAACCACAATATTGAAAATCACCAACAAATTCAACAACAACTGCAACATTGAAAAATACCAACAAATTGAACAACAACCTCAACTTCTAAAAGAAGAGAAAAAGTTCAAAAAAAACATTGATAACAACAACAAATTAAACAACAACCTCAACATTGAGGAATACAAAAAAGTTGAAAAAATAGCATTGATGACACCAAACAAATTCAACAACAACCTCAACATTGAAAATACAAAAAGTTCAAAAAATAACTTCGATAACACCAACAAATATTCAACATCAAACTCAACATTGAAAATCAACAACAAATTCAACAACAACCTCAACATTGAAAAACGACAACAAATTCAACAACTTCAACATTGAAAGTTAGCAACAAAATCTACAACAACTTCAACATTGAAAAACACCAACAAATTCTACAACAACCTCAACATTGAAAAACACCAACGAATGCAACAACATCCTCAATATTGAAAGACACGAACAAATTCAACAACAACCTCAACATTGAAAAATACAAAAAATTTCAAAAAATAACATTGCTAACACCAGCAAATTCAACAACAATCTCATTATGGAATATCACCAACAAATTCAACAACAACCTCAACATTGTTAAACACCAACAATTTCATCAACAACCTCAACATTGAAATACACCAAAAAATTCAACAAAAACCTCAACATTTAAAAGTACAAAAAAGTTCAAAAAAGAACATTGATAAAACCAACAAATTCAACAACCTCAATATTGAAAATCACCAACAAATTGAACAACCTCAACACTGAAAAAAAAGCAACAAATTCTACAACAACCTCAACATTGAAAAACAACAACAAATTCAACAACAGCCTCATCATTGAAAAACGCAAACAATTTTAACAACAAACACATCTTTTAAAAGAAGAGAAAATGTTCAAAAAAACATTGATAACACCAACAAATTCAACAACAACCTCAATATTGAAAGACACCAACAAGTTCAACAACAACATGAACATTTAAAATCACCAACAAATTAAACAACTTCATAATTGAAAATCACCAGCAAATTCAACAACAACCTCAACATTGAAAAACACCAAACATTCAACATGAACCACAATATTGAAAATCACCAACAAATTCAACAACAGCTGCAACATTGAAAAATACCAACTAATTCAACAACAACCTCAACTACTAAAAGAGAAAAAGTTCAAAAAAAATATTGTTAACAGCAACAAATTAAACAACATCCTCAACATTGAGGAATACAAAAAAGTTCAAAAAATAACATCGATAACACCAACAAATTAAACAACAACCTCAACATTGAAAAGCACCAACAACTTCAACAACCTCAACAATGATAAACAACAAATAATTCAACAACAACCGCAACATTGAAAAATACGAACAAATTCAAAAACAACCTCAACTTTTAAAAGAAGATATAAAGTTCAATAAAAACATTGATAACACCAACAAATTCTACAACAACCTCAACATTGAAAGTCACCAACAATTCATCAACAACCTCAACATTGAAAAACGCCAACAAATTGAACAACAATCTTAATTTTGAAAAACACCCACAAATTGAACAACAAACTCAACTTTTAAAAGAGAAAAAGTTCAAAAATCATTGATAACACCAACAAATTTAACAACAACCTCAACATTGAAAAACACCAACAAATTCAACAACAACCTCAACTTTGAAAAACACCAACAAATTCAACAACAAGCTCAATATTGAAAAACACCAACAAATTCAACAACAAACTCAACATTGAAAAGCACCAACAAATTCAACCAAAACCTCAACTTTTAAAAGAAGAGAAAAAGTTCAAAAAAACATTGATAACACCAACAAATTCAACAACAACCTCAACATTGAAAAACACCAACAAATTCAACAACAACCTCAATATTGAAAGACACCAACAAATTCAACAACAACCTCAATATTGAAAGACACCAACAAATTCAACAACAACCTCAATATTGAAAGACACCAACAAATTCAACAACAACCTCAATATTGAAAATCACGAACAAATTCAACAACAACCTCAAAATTGAAAATCACCAACAAATTCAACAACAACCCACACCACTCCCACAACACAACACCGCTGCCCACACCACACCCACAGCACTACACCAATGGCCACACAAATCTCGCAGCTCTACACCACTGCCCACACCACACCTAAAGCGCTACACCACTGGCCACACCACTCCCAAAGTACTACACCACTGCCCACACCACGCCTAAAGCGCTACACCACTGGCCACACCACTCCCAAAGTACTACACCACTGCCCACACCACTCCCACAGTGCTACACCACTGCCCACACCATTCACAAAGCACTACACCACTGCCCACACCACTCCCACAGCGCTACACCATGGCCCACACCACTCCCACAGCACTACTCCACTACCCAGACCACTCCCACAGCGCTACACCACTGCCCACACCACTACCACATCAATACACCACTGCCCACACCACTCCCACAGCGTTACATCACTGCCCACACCACTCCCACAGCACTACACCACTACCCACACCACTCCCACATCGTTACACCACAACCCACACCACTCCCACAGCGCTACACCAATACCCACACCACCCGCACAGCGCTACACCAATACCCACACCACCCCAACAGCGATACATCACTACCCACACCACTCCCACAGCGCTACACCACTGCCCACACCACACCAGCAGCGCTACACCACTGCCCACACCACTCCCACAGCTCTACACCACTACACACACCACTCCCACAGCGCTACACCACTGCCCACACAACTCGCACAGCGCTAGACGAATGCCCACACTACACCCACAGCGCTACACCACTGCTCACATCACTCGCACAGCTTTACACCACAGCCCACACCACTCTCACAGCGCTACACCACTGCCCACTCAACTCCCACAGCAGTACACCACTGCACACACCATTCCCACAGCACTACACCACTGCCCGCAGCACTCCCACAGTACTACACCACTGCCCACACCACTCCCACAGTACTACACCACAGCCCACACCACACCCACAGCGCTACACCACTGCCCACACCACTCCCACAGTACTACATGACAGCCCACACCACTCCCACATCGCTACACCACTACCCACACCACTCCCACAGCAATACACCACTGCCCACACCACTCCAACAGCGCTACAACACTGCCCACACCACTCCCACAGCGCTACACCATGACCCACACAACACTCACAGCGCTACACCACTACCCACACCACTCCCACACCGCTACACAAATGCCCACACCAATCCCACAGCACTACACTACAGCCCACACCATTCCCAGAGCACTACACCACTGCCGACACAACTCCCACAGCGTTACACCACAGCCCACACCACTCTCACAGCGCTACACCACTTCCAACTCAACTCCCACAGCACAACACCACTGCCCACACCACGTCCACAGCACTACACCACTGCCCGCAACACTCCCACAGTACTACACCACTGCCCACCCCACTCCCACAGTACTAAACCACTGCCCACACCACTCACACAGCGCTACACCACTACCCACACCACTCCCACGGCACTACACCACTGCCCACACCACTCCCACAGCACTATACCACTGCCCACACCACTTCCACAGCACTACACCAATGCCCACACCACTACACCACTGCCCACTCAACACCCACAGCACTACACCACTGCCCACACCACTCCCACAGCGCTATACCACTGCCCACACCACTCCCATATTGCTACAGCACTGCCCGCCCCACTCCTACAGTTCTACACCACTGCCCACACCACTCCCACAGTACTACACCACAGCACACACCACACCCACAGCGCTAAACCACTGCCAACACCACTCCCACAGTACTACACCACTGCCCACTCCACTCCCGCAGCGCTACACCACTGTCCACAGCACTCCCAAAGCGTTACACCACTGCCCACAACACTCCCACAGCACTACACCACTGCCCACACCACTCCCACAGCGCTACACAACTGCCCACAGCACTCCTAAAGCGTTACACCACTGCCCACACAACTCCCACAGCGTTACAACACTGCCCACACCACACCCAGAGCGCTACACTAATGCCCACATCACTCCCACAGCACTACAACTCTGCCCACATCACTCACACAGCGTTACACCACTGCCCACACCACACCCAGAGCGCTACATTAATGCCCACATCACTCCCACAGCACTACTACACTGCCCACACAACTCCAACAACACTACACAACTACCCACACCACTTCCACAGCACTACACCACTGGCCACACCAATCCCACAGCGCTACACCACTGGCCACACGACGCCCGCAGCACTACACCTCTGCAAAACACCACACCCACAGCGCCACACCACTGCCCACATCACTCGCACAGCGCTACACAACTGCCCACTCAACTCCCACAGCAGTACACCACTGCCCGCAGCACTCCCACAGCGCTACACCACTACCCACAACACACCCACAGCGCTACACCACTGCCCACACCACTCCCACAGCGCTACACCACTGCCCACAGAACACTCTCAGCGCTACACTACTGCCCACATCACTCCCACAGCGTTACACCACAGCCCACACCACTTCCCGAGCGCTGCACCACAACCCACTACACTCCCAACAGCGCAACACCACTGCGCACGTCACTCCCACCGCATTACACCAATACCCACACCACACACACAGCACTACACCACTGCCCGCACCACACCCACAGCGCTACACCACTACCCTCACCACTCCCACTGCACTACACCACTACCCACACCACACCCACTGCGCTACACCACTACCCACACAACTCCCACAGCGTTACACCACTGCCCACACCACTCCCACAGCACTACACCACAACCCAAACCACTCCCACAGCGTTACACCACTGCCCAGGCCACTCCCACAGCACTACACCACTACCCACACCACACCCACAGCGCTAAACCACTGTCCACACCACTCACACAGCTATACACCACTGCCCACACCACTCCCACAGCGCTACACCACAAACCAAACTACTCCCACAGCGCTACACAACTGCCCACACCACTCCCACAGCGTTACACAACTGCCCACAGCACTACACCGCTGCCCACACCACACCCAGAGCGTTACACCACTGCCCACACCACTCCCGCAGCGTTACACCAGTGGCCACACCACTCCCACAGCGCTACACCACTGCTCACACCACTCCCACAGCGCTACACCACTGCCCACACCACTCCCACTGCACTACACACAACGCACAACACTCCCACAGCACTACACAACTGCCCACACTACTCCCAAGGCGCTACACCACTGCCCACAACTATCCCACAGCGGTACATCACTGCCCACACCACTCCTACAGCGCCACACCAATGCCCAAGCCATTCCCACAGCACTACACCACTGCCCAAACCAATACCACAGCGCTACACCAATGCCCACGCCATTCCCACAGCACTACACCACAACCCACACCACTCCCACAGCACTACACCACAACCCACAGCACTCCCACAGCACTACACCACTGCCCACATCACTGCCACTGCGCTACACCACAACCCACACCACTCCCACAGCGCTACACCACTTCCCACACCACATCCACAGCACTACACCACAGCCAAAACCACTCCCACAGCGCTACACCTCTTCCCACACCACACCCACAGCGCTACACCACTGCCCACAACACTCCCACAGCGCTACACCACTTCCCACACCACACCCACAGCGCTACACCACAGCCAAAACCACTCCCACAGCGCTACACCAATGGCCACACAACTCCGCCAGCTCTACTCCACTGCCCACACCACTGCCACAGCGCTACACCACTGCTCACACCACTCCCACGGCGCTACACCTCTGCCCACACCAACCACACAGTGCTACACCACTGCCCACTCCACTCCCACAGCGCGACACACAACCCACACCACTCACACAGCGCTACACCACTACCCACACCACTCACACAGCACTACACCACTGCCCATACAACTCCCACAGCATTACACCACTGCCCACACCACTCTTACAGCACTACACCAATGCCCATGCCATTCCCACAGCACTACACCACAACCCACACCACTCCCACAGCACTACACCACTGCCCACATCACTGCCACAGCACTACACCACAACCCAGACCACACCCACAGCGCTTCACCATAGCCCACACCTCTCCCACAGCGCTACACCACAACCCACACCACTCCCACAGCACTACACCACTGCGCACACCACTCACAGAGCGCTACACCACTGCCCACACCACTCCCACAGCGCTACACTACTACCCACACCACTCCCACAACACAACACCACTACCCACACAACTCCCACAGCGCTACACCAATGGCCACACCACACCCACAGCGCTACACCACAGCCCAAAGCACTCCCACAGCACTACACCACTGCCCACACCACTCCCACAGCGCTACACCGCTGCCCACACCACTCCCACAGCGCTACACCACTGCCCACACAACTCCCACAACACAACACCGCTGCCCACACCACTCCCACAGCACGACAACACTACCCACACCACTCCCACCGCGCCAAACCACTGCCCACACCACTACATTACTGCCAACACCACTCGCAAAGCGCTACACCACTGCACACACCACTCACACAGCGCTACACCACTGCCCACACCACTCCCAAAGCGCTACACCACTGCCCACACCACTCCCACAGCACTACACCACTACCCACACCACACCCACAGCAATACACCACAACCCACACCACACGCACAGCGCTACACCACAGCCAAAACCACTCCCACAGCACTACACCACTGCCCACACCACTCCCACGGCAGTACACCAGTACCCACACCACTCCCACTGCGCTACACCAAAGCCCACACCCCTCCCACAGCGCTACACCACTGCCCCCTCCACTCCCACAGCGCTACACCACTGCCCACTCCACTCCCACAGCGCTACACCACTACCCACACGA
The DNA here is from genome assembly GCF_964194155.1 of Cetorhinus maximus. Taxonomy (NCBI): domain Eukaryota; kingdom Metazoa; phylum Chordata; class Chondrichthyes; order Lamniformes; family Cetorhinidae; genus Cetorhinus; species Cetorhinus maximus. The sequence continues at coordinate 65,374 of NW_027596421.1, read as the reverse complement.
CTCACACAGCGCTACACCGTTGCCCACACCACTCCCACAGCGCTACACCACTGCCCACACCTCTCCCACAGCACTACACCACTGCCCACACCACTCCCACAGCGCTACAACACTGCCCACACCACTCCCACAGCTCTACACCACTGCCCACAAAACTCCCACAGCGCTACTCCACTGCCCACACCAGTCCCACAGCACTACACCACTGCTCACACCACTCCCACAGCATTACACCAATGCCCATGCCATTCTCATAGCACTACACCAGAACCCACAACACTCCCACAGCACTACACCACAACCCACAACACTCCCACAGCACTACACCACAACCCACAGCACTCCCACAGCGCTACACCACTACCCACACCACACCCACAGCAATACACCACAACCCAAACCACACCCACAGCGCTACACCACAGCCAAAACCACTCCCACAGCACTACTCCACTGCCCACAACACTCCCACGGCAGTACACCAGTACCCACACCACTCCCACTGCGCTACACCATTGCCCACACCACTCCCACAGCACTACACCACTGCCCACACCACTCCCACAGCGCTACACCACTGCCCACACCACTCCCACAGCACTACCCCACTGCCAACACCACTCCCAAAGCGCTACACCACTGCCCACAACACTCACACAGCGTTACACCACAACCCACACCAGTCCCACAGCGCTACACCACTGCCCACACCACTCCTACATCGCTTTACCACTGCACACACCACTCCCACAGCGCTACATCACTGCCCACACCAATCCCACAGAGCTACACCAGTGACCACACCACACCCAAAGCACTACACCACTGCCCACATCACTCCCGCAGCGCTACACCACAACCCACACCACTCCCATAGCGCTACACCACTGACCACACCACTCCCATAGCACTACAACACTGCCTACACCTATCCCACAGTTCTACACCACTGCCTACACAACTCCCACAGCGCTAAACCTCTGCCCACAACACTCCCACAGCGATACACCGCTGCCAAAATCATTCCCACAGCACTATACGACTGCCCTCACCACACCAACAGCTCTACACCGCTGCCCACACCACACCCACAGCACTACACCACTACCCACACCACTCCCACAGCGCTACACCAATGGCCACACAACTCTCCTAGCTCTACTCCACTGCCCGCACCAATCCCACAGCAATACACCACTACCCACACCACTCCCACAGAGTTACACCACAGTCCACACCCCTCCCACAGCGCTAAACCACTGCCCACACCACTCCCACAGCACTTCAGCACTGCCCACAACACTCCCACAGCGCTACACCACTGCCCACACCACACGTACAGCGCTACACCACTGCACACAACACTCCCACAGCACTACACCACAACCCAGACCACTCTCACAGCGCTACACCACTGCCCACACCACGCCTAAAGCGCTGCACCACTGCCCACACCACTCCCACAGCGCTATACCACTGACCACACAACCTCCGCAGCGCTAGACCACTGCCCACACCACTCCCACAGCGCTACACCACTGCACACAACACTCCCACAGCACTACACCACAACACATACCACTCCCACAGCGCTACACCACTGCCCACACCACTCCCAAAGCACTACACCACTGCACACACCACTCCCACAGCGCTACACCACTGCCCACACCACTCCCACAGCACTACAACACAGCCCTTGGCAATCCCACAGCGTTACACCACTGCCCACACCACTCCCACAGCACTACACCACTGCCCACACCACTCCCACAGCGCTACACCACTGCCCACACCACACCCGCAGCGCTACACCACAACCCACACCACACCCGCAGCGCTACACCACAACCCACACCACTCCAATAGCGCTACACCACTGCCCACACCACTCCCACAGCGCTAAACCTCTGCCCACACCACTCCCACAGCGCTACACCGATGCCCAAACCATTCCCACAGCACTACACGCCTGCCCTCACCACACCAACAGCTCTACACCACTGCGCACACCACTCCCACAGCGCTACACCACTGCCCACACCACTCCCACAGCACTACCCCAATGCCCACGCCATTCCCACAGCGTTACACCACAACACACACCACTCCCACTGCACTACAACACAACCCACAGCACTACACCACTACCCACACCAATCCCACAACACTACACCACAACCCACACCACACCCACAGCGCTGCAACACAGCACAAAGCACTCCCACAGCACTACACCACTGCCCAACCACTCCCACAGCGCTACACCACTGCCCACACCACTCCCACAGCGCTACACCAATGGCCACACAACTCTCCTAGCTCTACTCCACTGCCCACACCAATCCCACAGCACTACACCACTATCCACACCACTCCCACAGAGCTACACCACAGCCCACACCCCTCCCACAGCGCTAAACCACTGCCCACACAACTCCCACAGCACTTCAGCACTGCCCACACCACTCCCACAGAGCTACACCACTGCCCACACCACACCTACAGCGCTACACCACTGCACACAACACTCCCACAGCACTACACCACAACCCACACCACTCCCACAGTGCTATACCACTGACCACACAACCTCCGCAGCGCTACACCACTGCCCACACCATTCACAAAGCACTACACCACTGCCCACACCACTCCCAATGTGCTACACCACAACCCACACAACTCTCACAGCACTTCACCACTGCCCACACCACACCCACAGCGCTACACCTCTACCCAAACCTAACGGACAGCGCTACACCACTGCCTTCACAACTCCCAAAGCGCTAAACCTCTGCCCACAACACTCCCACAGCGATACACCGCTGCCAAAACCATTCCCACAGCACTATACGACTGCCCTCACCACACCAACAGCTCTACACCACAGCGCACACAACTCCCACAGCGCTACACCACTGCCCACACCACTACAACACAGCCCTTGGCACTCCCACAGCGCTACACCACTGCCCACACTACTCCCACAGCACTACACCACTGCCCACACCACTCCCACAGCGCTACACCAATGCCCACGCCATTCCCACAGCGTTACACCATAACACACACCACTCCCACTGCACTCCACCACAACCCACAGCACTACACCGCTACCCACACCACTCCCACAACACTACACCACAACCCACACCACACCCACAGCGCTACAACACAGCACAAAGCACTCCCACAGCGCTACACCACTGTCCACACCACTCCCACAGAGCTACACCATTGCCCACACAACTCCCACAACACAACACCGCTGCCCACACCACACCCACAGCACTACACCACTACCCACACCACTCCCACAGCGCTACACCAATGGCCACACAACTCTCCTAGCTCTACTCCACTGCCCACACCAATCCCACAGCAATACACCACTACCCACACCACTCCCACAGAGCTACACCACAGTCCACACCCCTCCCACAGCGCTAAACCACTGCCCACACCACTCCCACAGCACTTCAGCACTGCCCACACCACTCCCACAGCGCGACTCCACTGCCCACACCACACCTACAGCGCTACACCACTGCACACAACACTCCCACAGCACTACACCACAACCCAGACCACTCCCACAGCGCTACACCACTGCCCACACCACGCCAAAAGCGCTGCACCACTGCCCACACCACACCCACAGCGCTATACCACTGACCACACAACCTCCGCAGCGCTAGACCACTGCCCACACCACTCCCACAGCGCGACTCCACTGCCCACACCACACCTACAGCGCTACACCACTGCACACAACACTCCCACAGCACTACACCACAACCCAGACCACTCCCACAGCGCTACACCACTGCCCACACCACGCCAAAAGCGCTGCACCACTGCCCACACCACACCCACAGCGCTATACCACTGACCACACAACCTCCGCAGCGCTAGACCACTGCCCACACCACTCCCACAGCACTACACCACTGCCCACACCATTCACAAAGCACTACACCACTGCCCACACCACTCCCACAGCGTTACACCACAACCCATACCACTCCCACAGCGCTACACCACTGCACACACCACTCCCACAGCGCTACACCACTGCCCACACCACTCCCACAGCACTACACCACTGCCCACACCACTCCCATAGCGCTACACCACTGCCCACACCACACCCGCAGCGCTACACCACAACCCACACCACACCCGCAGCGCTACACCACAACCCACACCACTCCCATAGCGCTACACCACTGCCCACACCACTCCCACAGCACTACAGCACTGCCCACACCACTCCCACAGCGCTACACCGATGCCCAAACCATTCCCACAGCACTACACGACTGCCCTCACCACACCAACAGCTCTACACCACTGCGCACACCACTCCCACAGCGCTACACCACTGCCCACACCACTACAACACAGCCCTTGGCACTCCCACAGCGCTACACCACAGCCCACACCACTCCCCCAATGCCCACACCACTCCCACAGCGCTACACCAATGCCCACGCCATTCCCACAGCGTTACACCACTACCCACACCAATCCCACAACACTACACCACAACCCACACCACACCCACAGCGCTGCAACACAGCACAAAGCACTCCCACAGCACTACACCACTGCCCAACCACTCCCACAGCGCTACACCACTGCCCACACCACTCCCACAGCGCTACACCAATGGCCACACAACTCTCCTAGCTCTACTCCACTGCCCACACCAATCCCACAGCACTACACCACTATCCACACCACTCCCACAGAGCTACACCACAGCCCACACCCCTCCCACAGCGCTAAACCACTGCCCACACCACTCCCACAGCACTTCAGCACTGCCCACACCACTCCCACAGAGCTACACCACTGCCCACACCACACCTACAGCGCTACACCACTGCACACAACACTCCCACAGCACTACACCACAACCCACACCACTCCCACAGTGCTATACCACTGACCACACAACCTCCGCAGCGCTACACCACTGCCCACACCATTCACAAAGCAGTACACCACTGCCCACAACTCTCCCAATGTGCTACACCACAACCCACACAACTCTCACAGCACTTCACCACTGCCCACACCACACCCACAGCGCTACACCACTACCCAAACCTAACGGACAGCGCTACACCACTGCCTTCACAACTCCCAAAGCGCTAAACCTCTGCCCACAACACTCCCACAGCGATACACCGCTGCCAAAACCATTCCCACAGCACTATACGACTGCCCTCACCACACCAACAGCTCTACACCACAGCGCACACAACTCCCACAGCGCTACACCACTGCCCACACCACTACAACACAGCCCTTGGCACTCCCACAGCGCTACACCACTGCCCACACCACTCCCACAGCGCTACACCAATGCCCACGCCATTCCCACAGCGTTACACCATAACACACACCACTCCCACTGCACTCCACCACAACCCACAGCACTACACCGCTACCCACACCACTCCCACAACACTACACCACAACCCACACCACACCCACAGCGCTACAACACAGCACAAAGCACTCCCACAGCGCTACACCACTGTCCACACCACTCCCACAGAGCTACACCATTGCCCACACAACTCCCACAACACAACACCGCTGCCCACACCACACCCACAGCACTACACCACTACCCACACCACTCCCACAGCGCTACACCAATGGCCACACAACTCTCCTAGCTCTACTCCACTGCCCACACCAATCCCACAGCAATACACCACTACCCACACCACTCCCACAGAGCTACACCACAGTCCACACCCCTCCCACAGCGCTAAACCACTGCCCACACCACTCCCACAGCACTTCAGCACTGCCCACACCACTCCCACAGCGCGACTCCACTGCCCACACCACACCTACAGCGCTACACCACTGCACACAACACTCCCACAGCACTACACCACAACCCAGACCACTCCCACAGCGCTACACCACTGCCCACACCACGCCAAAAGCGCTGCACCACTGCCCACACCACACCCACAGCGCTATACCACTGACCACACAACCTCCGCAGCGCTAGACCACTGCCCACACCACTCCCACAGCACTACACCACTGCCCACACCATTCACAAAGCACTACACCACTGCCCACACCACTCCCACAGCGTTACACCACAACCCATACCACTCCCACAGCGCTACACCACTGCACACACCACTCCCACAGCGCTACACCACTGCCCACACCACTCCCACAGCACTACACCACTGCCCACACCACTCCCATAGCGCTACACCACTGCCCACACCACACCCGCAGCGCTACACCACAACCCACACCACACCCGCAGCGCTACACCACAACCCACACCACTCCCATAGCGCTACACCACTGCCCACACCACTCCCACAGCACTACAGCACTGCCCACACCACTCCCACAGCGCTACACCGATGCCCAAACCATTCCCACAGCACTACACGACTGCCCTCACCACACCAACAGCTCTACACCACTGCGCACACCACTCCCACAGCGCTACACCACTGCCCACACCACTACAACACAGCCCTTGGCACTCCCACAGCGCTACACCACAGCCCACACCACTCCCCCAATGCCCACACCACTCCCACAGCGCTACACCAATGCCCACGCCATTCCCACAGCGTTACACCACTACCCACACCAATCCCACAACACTACACCACAACCCACACCACACCCACAGCGCTACAACACAGCACAAAGCACTCCCACAGCACTACACCACTGCCCAACCACTCCCACAGCGCTACACCACTGCCCACACCACTCCTACAGCGCTACACCAATGGCCACACAACTCTCCTAGCTCTACTCCACTGCCCACACCAATCCCACAGCACTACACCACTATCCACACCACTCCCACAGAGCTAAACCACTGCCCACACCACTCCCACAGCACTTCAGCACTGCCCACACCACTCCCACAGCGCTACACCACTGCCCACACCACACCTACAGCGCTACACCACTGCACACAACACTCCCACAGCACTACACCACAACCCACACCATTCCCACAGCGCTACACCACTGCCCACACCACGCCTAAAGCGCTGCACCACTGCGCACACCACTCCCACAGCGCTATACCACTGAACACACAACCTCCGCAGCGCTAGACCACTGCCCACACCACACCCACAGCGCTACACCACTGCCCACACCATTCACAAAGCACTACACCACTGCCTACACCACTCCCAATGTGCTACACCACAACCCACACAACTCTCACAGCACTTCACCACTGCCCACACCACTCCCACAGCCTTACACCACAACCCATACCACTCCCACAGCGCTACACCACTGCCCACGCCACTCCCAAAGCACTACACCACTGCCCACACCACTCCCACAGCACTACAACACAGCCCTTGGCAATCTCACAGCGCTACACCACTGCCCACACCACTCCCACAGCGCTACACCATGCCCACACCACACCCGCAGCGCTACAACATAACCCACACCACACCCGCAGCGCTACACCACAACCCACACCACTCCCACAGCGCTATACCACTGCCCACACCACTCCCACAGCGCTACACCATAACCCACACCACACCCGCAGCGCTACACCACAACCCACACCACTCCCATAGCGCTACACCACTGCCCACACCACTCCCACAGCACTACAACACTGCCTACAGCTATCCCACAGTTCTACACCACTGCCAACACCACACCCACAGCGCTACAGCACTGCCCACGCCACCCCCACAGCGCTACACCACTACCCAAAGCTAACAGACAGCGCTACACCACTGCCCTCACCACCCCACAATGCTACACCTCTGCCTACACCACTCCCACAGCGCTACACCGATGCCCAAACCATTCCCACAGCACTACACGACTGCCCTCACCACACAAACAGCTCTACACCACTGCGCACACCACTCCCACAGCGCTACACCACTGCCCACACCACTACAACACAGCCCTTGGCACTCCCACAGCGATACACCAATGCCTACACCACTCCCACAGCACTACACCAATGCCCACACCACTCCCACAGCGCTACACCAATGCCCACGCCATTCCCACAGCGTTACACCACAACACACACCACTCCCACTGCACTACAGCACAACCCACAGCGCTACACCACTACCCACACCAATCCCACAACACTACACCACAACCCACACCACACCCACAGCGCTACACCACTACCCACACCACTCCCACAACACTACACCACAACCCACACCACACCCACAGCGCTACAACACAGCACAAAGCACTCCCACAGCACTACACCACTGCCCAACCACTCCCACAGCGCTACACCACTGCCCACACCACTCCCACAGCGCTACACCATTGCCCACACAACTCCCACAACACAACACCGCTGCCCACACCACACCCACAGCACTACACCACTACCCACACCACTCCCACAGCGCTACACCAATGGCCACACAACTCTCCTAGCTCTACTCCACTGCACAAACCAATCCCACAGCACTACACCACTACCCACACCACTCCCACAGAGCTACACCACAGCCCACATCCCTCCCAGAGCGCTAAACCACTGCCCACACCACTCCCACAGCACTTCAGCACTGCCCACACCACTCCCACAGCGCTACACCACTACCCACACCACTCCCACAGAGCTACACCACATCCCACATCCCTCCCACAGCGCTAGACCACTGCCCACACCACTCCCACAGCACTTCAGCACTGCCCACACCACTCCCACAGCGCTACACCACTGCCCACACCACACCTACAGCGCTACACCACTGCACACAACACTCCCACAGCGCTACACCAATGCCCACACCACGCCTAAAGCGCTGCACCACTGCCCACACCACTCCCACAGCGCTATACCACTGACCACACAACCTCCGCAGCGCTAGACCACTGCCCACACCACTCCCACAGCGCTACACCACTGCCCACACCATTCACAAAGCACTACACCACTGCGCACACCACTCCCACAGCGCTACACCACTGCCCACACCACTACAACACAGCCCTTGGCACTCCCACAGCGCTACACCACTGCCCACACCACTCCCACAGCACTACACCACTGCCCACACCACTCCCACAGCGCTACACCAATGCCCACGCCATTCCCACAGCGTTACACCACAACACACACCACACTCACAGCGCTACAACACAGACCAAAGCTCTCCCACAGCACTACACCACTGCCCACACCACTCCCACAGCACTACACCACAACCCACACTACTCCCACAGCGCTACATCACTGCCCACACCACTCCCACAGCACAACACTGCTGCCCACACCACACCCACAGCACTACACCACTACCCACACCACTCCCACAGCGCTACACCAATGGCCACACAACTCTCCTAGCTCTACTCCACTGCCCACACCAATCCCACAGCAATACACCACTACCCACACCACTCCCACAGAGCTACACCACAGTCCACACCCCTCCCACAGCGCTAAACCACTGCCCACACCACTCCCACAGCACTTCAGCACTGCCCACAACACTCCCACAGCACTACACCACAACCTAGACCACTCCCACAGCGCTACACCACTGCCCACACCACGCCTAAAGCGCTGCACCACTGCCCACACCACTCCCACAGCGCTATACCACTGACCACACAACCTCCGCAGCGCTACACCACTGCCCACACCACTCCCACAGCGCTACACCACAACCCATACCACTCCCACAGCGCTACACCACTGCCCACACCACACCCGCAGCGCTACACCACAACCCACACCACACCCGCAGCGCTACACCACAACCCACACCACACCCGCAGCGCTACACCACAACCCACGCCACACCCACAGCGCTACACCACAACCCAAACCTAACAGACAGCGCTACACGACTGCCCTCACCACACCAACAGCACTACACCACTGCCCACACCACTCCCACAGCACTTCCCCAATGCCCACACCACTCCCACAGCGCTACACCAATGCCCACGCCATTCCCACAGCGTTACACCACAACACAAACCACTCCCACTGCACTACAGCACAACCCACAGCGCTACACCACTACCCACACCAATCCCACAACACTACACCACAACCCACACCACACCCACAGCGCTACAACACAGCACAAAGCACTCCCACAGCACTACACCACTGCCCAACCACTCCCACAGCACTTCAGCACTGCCCACACCACTCCCACAGCGCTACACCACTGCCCACACCACACCTACAGCGCTACACCACTGCACACAACACTCCCACAGCACTACACCACAACCCACACCACTCCCACAGCGCTACACCACTGCCCACACCACGCCTAAAGCGCTATACCACTGATCACACAACCTCCGCAGCGCTAGACCACTGCCCACACCACTCCCACAGCGCTACACCACTGCCCACACCATTCACAAAGCACTACACCACTGCCCACACCACTCCCAATGTGCTACATCACAACCCACACAACTCTCACAGCACTTCACCACTGCCCACACCACTCCCACAGCGTTACACCACAACCCATACCACTCCCACAGCGCTACACCACTGCGCACACCACTCCCAAAGCACTACACCACTGCACACACCACTCCCACAGCACTACAACACAGCCCTTGGCAATCCCACAGCGTTACACCACTGCCCACACCACTCCCACAGCACTACACCACTGCCCACACCACTCCCACAGCGCTACACCACTGCCCACACCACACCCGCAGTGCTACACCACTGCCCACACCACTCCCACAGCACTGCAACACTGCCTACAGCTATCCCACAGTTCTACACCACTGCCAACACCACTCCACAGCGCTACAGCACTGCCCACGCCACACCCACAGCGCTACACCACTACCCAAACCTAACAGACAGCGCTACACCACTGCCCACACCACCCCACAATGCTACACCTCTGCCTACACCACTCCAACAGCGGTAAACCTCTGTCCACACCACTCCCACAGCGCTACACAGATGCCCAAACCATTCCCACAGCACTACACGACTGCCCTCACCACACCAACAGCTCTACACCACTGCGCACACCACTCCCACAGCGCTACACCACTGCCCACACCACTACAACACAGCCCTTGGCACTCCCACAGCGCTACACCACTGCCCACACCACTCCCACAGCACTACACCACTGCCCACACCACTCCAACAGCGCTACACCAATGCCCACGCCATTCCCACAGCGTTACACCACAACACACACCACTCCCACTGCACTACACGACAACCCACAGCACTACACCACTGCCCACACCACTACAACACAGCCCTTGGCACTCCCACAGCGCTACACCACTGCCCACACCACTGCCACTGCTCTACACCACAACCCACACCACACGCACAGCGCTACACCACTGCCCACACCACTCCCACAGCACTACACCACAACCCACACAACTCCCACAACACAACACCGCTGCACACACCACACCCACAGCACTACACCACTTCACACACCACTCACACAGTACTACACCGATGTCCACACCACACCCACTGCGTTACACCACTGCCCACACCACACCCACAGCATTACACCAATGGCCACACCACTCCCACAGCACCACACCGCTGCCCACACGACTCCCACAGCGCTACACCACTGCCCACACCACACCCATAGCACTACACCCCTTCCCACACGACTCCAACAGCCGAACACCACTGCCCACACCACTCCCACTGAGTTACACCACTACCCACACCACTCCCACTGCGCTACACCAATGGCCACACCACTCCCACTGAGTTACACCACTACCCACACCACTCCCACAGCGCTACACCACTGCCCACACCACTCCCACAGCACTACACGTCTGCCCACACCACTCCCACAGCGCTACACCACAACCAAAAACACTCCCACAGCGCTACACCACAACCCAGAACCCTCCCACAGCGCTACACCACTGCCCACACCACTCCCACAGAACTACACCACTGCCCACACCACTCCCACAGCACTACATCACAGCCCTTGGCACTCCCACAGAGCTACACCACTGCCCACAACACTCCCACAGCACTACACCACTGCCCACACCACTCCCACAGAACTACACCAATGCCCTCACCACTCCCACAGCGCTACACCACTGCCCACACCACTCCCACAGCACTACATCACAGCCCTTGGCACTCCCACAGAGCTACACCACTGCCCACAACACTCCCACAGCACTACACCACTGCCCACACCACTCCCACAGCGCTACACCTCTGCCCACACCACTCCCAAAGCGCTACACCGCTGCCCACACCACTTCCACAGCGCTACACCACTACCCACACCACTTCCACAGCGCTACAACTCTGCCCACGCCACACCCACAGCACTACGCCACTACCCAAACATATCCGACAGCGCTACACCGCTGCCCACACCACTCCCACAGCGTTACACCACAACCCACACCACACCCACAGCGCTACACCAATGCCCACGCCATTCCCACAGCGTTACACCACAACACACACCACTCCCACAGCACTACACCACAACCCACACCACTGCCACTGCTCTACACCACAACCCACACCACACCCACAGCTCTACAACATAGCCCAAAGCACTCCCACAGCGCTACACCACTACCCACACCACTCCCACAGCACTACACCACAACCCACACCATACCCAAAGCGCTACACCACAGCCCAAAGCACTCCCACAGCAATACACCACTGCCCACACCACTCCCACTGCGCTACACCACTGCCCACACCACTCCCACAGCGCTACACCACTGCCCACACCATTCCCGCAGCGTTAACCCAATGCCCACAACACTCCCACAGCGCTACACCACTGCCCACACCACTCGCACAGCGTTACACCACTGCCCACACCACTCACACAGCGCTACACCGCTGCCCACAGCACTCCCGCAGCACTACACAACTGCACACACCACTCCCACAGCGCTACACCGCTGCCCACAGCACTCCCGCAGCACTACACCGCTGCCCACACCAATCCCACAGCGCTACACCACTGCCCACCCCACTCCCACAGGGCTACACCACTGCCCACACCACTCCCGCAGCGCTACACCACTACCCACACCGCTCCCGCAACGCTACACCACTACCCACACCACTCCCACAGCGTTACACCAATCCCCACGCCATTCCCACAGCGTTACACCACAACACACACCACTCCCACTGCACTACACCACAACCCACACCACTGCCATTGCTCTACACCACAACCCACAACACACCCACAGCGCTACACCATAGCCCACAGCACTCCCACAGCGCTACACCACTACCCACACCACTCCCACAGCACTACACCACAACCCACACCACACCCAAAGCGCTACACCACAGCCCAAAGCACTCCCACAGCAATACACCATGCCCACACCACACCCAAGGCACTACACCACTACTCACACCACTCCCCCAGCGCTACACCAATGGCCACACAACTCTCGCAGCTCTTCTCCACTGGCCACACCACACCCACAGCACTACACCACAGGCAACACCCCTCCCACAGCACTACACCACAGGCAACACCCCTCCCACAGCGCTACACCACTGCCCACATCACTCCCACAGCACTTCACCACTGCCCACAACACTCCCACAGCGCTACACCACTACCCACACCACTCCCACAGTGCTACACCATTGCCCAGACCAGACCTACAGCGCTACACCAAAGCCCACACCACTCCCACAGCACTACACCACAACCCACACCACTCCCACAGCGCTACACCACTGTCCACACCATGCCTAAAGCGCTACACCAGTGCCCACACCTCTCTCACAGCGCTACACTACTGCCCACACCAAACCACAGTGCTACTCCACTGCCCACAACACTCCCACAGCGCTACACCACAACCCACACCACTCCCACAGCACTTCACCACTGCCCACAACACTCCCACAGCGCTACACCACTAGCCACACCACTCCCACAGTGCTACACCATTGCCCAGTCCAGACCTACAGCGCTACACCAAAGCCCACACCACTCCCACAGCGCTACACCACAACCCACACCACTCCCACAGCGCTACACCACAACCCACACAACTCTATGAGAGCTACACCACTGCCCACACCACTCTCACAGCGCTACACCACAGGCAACACCCCTCCCACAGCGCTACACCACTGCCTACACCATACCCACAGCACTACACCACTACCAAATAAATCCCAGACCTCTACGCCACAACCCACATCACTCCCACAGCGCTACATCACTGCCCACACCACTCCCACAGCTTTACACCACTACCCACACCACTCCCACTGCGCTACACAAATGGCCACACCACTCCCACAGCGCTAAACTACTGCCCACACCACTCCAACAACGCTACACAACTGCCCACACCACTCCCAAAGCTCTACAGCACTACCCACACCACTCCCATAGAGCTACACCACTGCCCACGCCACTCCCACAGTGTTTCACCACAACCCACTCCACTCCCACAGCACTACACCACAGCCCACAACACACCCAAATCGCTACACCACTACCCACACCACTCCCACAGCACTACAGCACAACCCACACCACACCCACAGCGCTACACCACAGCCCAAAGCACTCCCACAGCACTACACCACTGCTCACACCACTCCCACAGCGGTACACCACTGCCCACACCACTCCCACAGCACTACACCACTGCTCACACCACTCCCACAGCGCTACACCAATGGCGACAAAACTCTCGCAGCTCTACTCCACTGCCCACACCACTCCCACAGCAATGCACCGCTATCCACACCACTCCCACAGCACTACAGCACAGCCCACACCCCTCCCACAGCGCTACACCACTGCCCACACCAATCCCACAGCACTTCATCACTGCCCACAGCACTCCCACAGCGCCACACCACTGCCCACACCACTCCCACAGCGCTACACCACTGCCCACACCTCTCCCAAAGCTCTACACCACTGCCCACACAACTCCCACAGCGCTACAACACAACCCACACAAATCCCACACCTCTACACCACAACCCACATCACTCCCACAGCGCTACACCACTGCCCACACAACTCCCTCAGCTCTACACAACCGCCCACTCCACTCCCACAGCGCTACACCAATGGTTACACCACTCCCGCAGCTCTACACCACTGCACACACCACTCCCACAGCGCTACACCACAACCCACACCACTCCCACTGCTCTACACCACTGCCCACACCACTCCTACAGCGCTACACCACAACCCACAGCACTCCGACAGCGCTACACCACTACCCACACCACTCCCACAGCACTAAACCACTGCTCACACCGCTCCCACAGCGCTACACCACTGCCCACACCACTCCCACAACGCTACACTGCTGCCCACACCACACCCACAGCGTTACACCACTACCCACACCACTCCCGCAGCACTACACCACTGCTCACACCGCTCCCACAGCGCTACACCACAACCCACAGCACTCCTACAGCGCTACACCACAACCCACAGCACTCCACAGCGCTACACCACTACCCACACCACTCCCACAGCGCTACACCACTGCCCACAGAACCCCCATAGCACTACACCCCTGCCCACACCACTCCCACAGCACTACACGTCTGCCCACACCACTCCAACAGCCGTACACCACTGCCCACACCATTCCCACAGAGCTACACCACTGCCCACACCACTCCCACAGCGCTAAAACACTGCCCACACCACTCCCACAGCGCTACACCACTGCCCACACCACTCCTACAGCACTACAACACAGCACTTGGCAATCCCACAGCGCTACACCACTGCCCACACCACTCCCACAGCACTACACCACTGCCCACACCACTCCGACAGAGCTACACCACTGCTCACACCACACCCACAGCGCTAAACCACTGCCCACACCACTCCCAGAGCGCTACACCACTGCCCACACCACTCCCACAGCGCTAAACCATTGCCCACGCCACTCCCACAACGCTACACCACTGCCCACACCACACCCACAGCGCTACACCACTGCCCACGCCACCCACAGCGCTACACCACTGCCCACACCACACCCACAGCACTACACCACCACCCACAACACTACCAAAGCGCTACACCAATGCCAACGCCATTCCCACAGCACTACACCACAACACACACCACACCCACAGCACTACACCACAACCCACAGCACTACACCACTGCCCACAACACTCCCACAGCGCTACACCACAACCCACACCTCACCCACAGCGCTACAGCACAGCCCAAACCACTCCCACAGCACTACACCACAACCCACAGCACTACACCACTGCCCACAACACTCCCAAGCGCTACACCACAACCCACACCACTCCCACAGCACTACACCACTGCCCACACCACTCCCACAGCGTTACACCACTGCCCACACCACTCCCACAGCGTTACACCAATGGCCACACCACTCCCACAGCACCACACCACTGCCCACACCACTCCCACAGCGCTACACCACTGCCCAAACCACACCCATAGCACTACACCCCTGCCCACACGACTCCAACAGCCGAACACCACTGCCCACGCCACTCCCACTGAGTTATACCACAACCCACACCACTCCCACAGCGCTACACCAATGGCCAAACCACTCCCACAGCGCTACACTACTGCCCACACCACACCCATAGCTCTACACTCCTGCACACACCACTCCCACAGCACTACACGTCTGCCCACACCACTCCCACAGCCGTACACCACTGCCCACACCACTCCCACAGAGCTACACCACTGCCCACACCATTCCCACAGCGCTACACCACAACCAAAAACACACCCACAGCGCTACACCACAACCCAGAACACTCCCACAGCGCTACACCACTGCCCACACCACTCCCACAGCACTACATCACAGCCCTTGGCACTCCCACAGAGCTACACCACAACCCACACCACTCCCACAGCACTACACCACTGCCCACACCACTCCCACAGCGCTACACCACAACCCACACCACTCCCACAGCGCTACACCACTACCCACACCACTCCCACAGCGCTACACCGCTGCCCACACCACTCCCACAGCGTTACACCACAACCCACACCACACCCACAGCGATACACCACAACCCACACCACACCCACAGCGATACACCACTGCCCACACCACTCCCACAGCGCTACACCACTGCCAACACCACTCCCACAGCACTACACCAATGCCCACACCACTCCCAAACCTCTACACCACTGCCCACACGTCACCTAGTGCGCTACACCACTGTCAACACTACACCCACAGCTCTACACCACTGCCCACACTGCTCCCACAGCGCTACACCACTGCCACAGCACACACACAGAGCTACACCACTGCCCACACCACTCCCGCAGCTCGACACCACTGTCAACACCACTCCCAAAGCAATACACCACAACCCACACCACTCCCACAGCTCTACAGCACTGCCCACACCACTCCCACAGCGCTACACCACTGCCCACAACTCTCCCGCAGCGCCACACCACTGCCCACACCACTCCCACAGCACTACATCACTTCCCACGCCACTCCCACAGCGCTACACCACTGCCCACATCTCTCCCACAGCGCTACACCACTGCCCACACCACACCCACAGCACTACACCACTGCACACACCACTCCCAAAGCGCTACACCACAGCCAGCACCACTCCCACAGCGCTACACCACTGCCCACAACCCTCCCACAGCTCGACACCACTGCCCACACCACACCCACAGCACTACACCACTGCCCACACCACTCCCAAAGCGCTACACCACTGCCCACACTCCCACTGCGCTACACCACAACCCACACCACTCCCACAGCGCTTCACCACTCCCCACACCAGTCCCACAGCGCTACACCACTGCCCACACCACTAAGCAGCGCTACACCACTGCCCACACCACTCCCACCGCGCTACACTAATGCCCAGACCAGTCCCACAGCGCTACACCACAACCCACACCACTCCCATAGCGCTACACCACTACCCACACCACTCCCACAGCACTCCTACAGAACTAATCCACTGCCCACACCACAACCACAGCACTACACCACTGCCAACACCACTACACCACTGCCCACACCACTCCAACAGCGCTACACCACTGCCCACACCACTTCCACAGTGCTACACCACTGCCCACACCACTCCCACATTCCACACCACAGCCCACACACCACCCACAGCGCAACACCACTGCCCACACCACTCCCACAGCGCTACACAACTGCCCACACCACTCCCACAGCGCTACACCATTGCCCACACCACTCCCACAGCACTACACCACAACCCACACCACTGCCCACACCACACCCACAACACTACACCACTGCCCACACCACAGCCCACACCACACACACAGTGCTAGAATAATGCCCACAACACACCCAAAGTTATAGACGAATGCCCACACCACTCCCATAAGCGCTACACCACTGCCCACACCATTGCCGCATAGTTAACCCAATGCCCACACCACTTCCACAGCGTTACAGCACTGCCCACACAACTCCCACAGCGTTACACCACTGCCCACACCACTCCCACAGCGTTACACCAATGCCCACGCCATTCCCACAGCGTTACACCACAACACACACCACTCCTACTGCACTACACCACAACCCACACCACTGCCATTGCTCTACACCACAACCCACAACACACCCACAGCGCTACACCGTAGCCCACAGCACTCCCACAGCGCTACACCACTACCCACACCACTCCCACAGCACTACACCACAACCCACACCACACCCAAAGCGCTACACCACAGCCCAAAGCACTCCCACAGCAATACACCACTGCCCACACTACTCCCACAGCGCTACACCACTGCCCACACCACTCCCACAGCGCTACACAACTGCCCACACCACTCCCACAGCACTACACCACTGCCCACTCCACTCCCACAGCGCTACACCACTGCTCACACCACTCCCACAGCTCTACACCACTGCCCGCACCACTCCCTCAGCACTACACCACTGCCCACACCACTCCAACAGCACTACACCACTGCCCACACAACTCCCACAACACAACACCGCTGCCCACACCACACCCACAGCACTACACCACTACTCACACCACTCCCCCAGCGCTACACCAATGGTCACGCAACTCTCGCAGCTCTTCTCCACTGGCCACACCACACCCACAGCACTACACCACAGGCAACACCCCTCCCACAGCACTTCACCACTGCCCACAACACTCCCACAGCGCTACACCACTACCCACACCACTCCCACAGTGCTACACCATTGCCCAGACCAGACCTACAGCGCTACACCAAAGCCCACACCACTCCCACAGCACTACACCACTGTCCACACCATGCCTAAAGCGCTACACCACTGCCCACACCTCTCCCACAGCGCTACTCCACTGCCCACAACACTCCCACAGCGCTACACCACAACCCACACCACTTCCACAGCGCTACACCACTGCCCACACCACTCCCACAGCGCTACACCACAACCCACACAACTCTCAGAGCACTTCACCACTTCCATCACCAGTCCAACAGCGTTACACCAATGGCCACACGACTACAACAGCGCTACATAACTGACCACACCACTCTATCAGAGCTACACCACGGCCCACACCACTCTCAAAGCGCTACACCACTGTCCACACCTATCCCACAGCGCTATACCACTGCCCACACCTATCCCGCAGCACAGCACCACTGCCTACACCATACCCACAGCACTACACCACTACCAAGAAATTCCCACACCTCTACACCACAACCCACATCACTCCCACAGCGCTACACCACTGCCAACACCACTCCGACAGCGCTACACCACCGTCCACACCACTCCCACCGCTTTACACAACTACCCACACCACTCCCACTGCGCTACATCACTGCCCACACCACTCCCACAGCGCTACACCAATGGCCACACCACTCCCACAGCTTTACACCACTACCCACACCACTCCCACTGCGCTACACAAATGGCCACACCACTCCCACAGCGCTACACCACTGCTCACACCGCTCCCACAGCGCTACACTACTGCCCACACCACTCCCACAGCGCTACACCACTGCCCACGCCACTCCCACAGTGTTACACCACAAACCACTCCACTCCCACAGCACTACACCACAGCCCACAACACACCCAAATCGCTACACCACTGCTCACACCACTCCCACAGCGCTACACCAATGGCGACAAAACTCTCGAAGCTCTACACCACTGCCCACACCACTCCCACAGCAATACACCGCTATCCACACCACTCCCACAGCGCTACAGCACAGCCCACACCCCTCCCACAGCGCTACACCACTGCCCACACCAATCCCAAAGCACTTCACCACTGCCCACAGCACTCCCACAGCGCTACACCACTGCCCACACCACTCCCACAGCGTTACACCACTGCCCACACCACGCCTAAAGCGCTACACCACTGCCCACACCACTCCCACATCGCTACACAACTGCCCACACCAATCCCACAGCGCTACACCACTGCCCACACCACTCCCACAGCGCTACACCACTGCCCACACCACGCCTAAAGCGCTACACCACTGCCCACACCACTCCCACAGCGCCACACCACTGCCCACACCACTCCCACAGCGCTACACCACTGCCCACACCACTCCCACATCGCTACTCCACTGCCCACAACACTCCCACAGCGCTACTCCACTGCCCACACCTCTCTCAAAGCTCTACACCACTGCCCACACAACTCCCACAGCGCTAAACCACAACCCGCACAATTCCCACACCTCTACACCACTGCCCACACCATTCCCACAGAGCTACACCACTGCCCACACCACGCCCACAGCGTTACACTACAACCAAAATCACTCCCACAGCGCTACACCACAACCCAGAACACTCCCACAGCGCTACACCACTGCCCACACCACTCCTACAGCACTACAACACAGCCCTTGGCACTCCCACAGCGCTACACCACTGCCCACACCACTCCCACAGCACTACACCACTGCCCACACCACTCCGACAGAGCTACACCACTGCTCACACCACACCCACAGCACTACACCACTGCCCACACCACTCCGACAGAGCTACACCACTGCTCACACCACACCCACAGCGCTAAACCACTGCCCACACCACTCCCACAGCGCTACACCACTGCCCACACCACTCCCACAGCGCTACACCATTGCCCACACCACTCCCACAACGCTACACCACTGCCCACACAACACCCACAGCGCTACACCACTGCCCACGCCACACCCACAGCACTACACCACTACCCACAACATTACCAAAGCGCTACACCAATGCCAACGCCATTCCCACAGCGCTACACCACAACACACACCACACCCACAGCACTACACCACAACCCACAGCACTACACCACTGCCCACAACACTCCCAGATCGCTACACCACAGCACACACCACTCCCACGGAGCAACACCACTACGCACACCACTCCCACAGCGCTACACCACTGCCCACACCACTCCCACAACACAACACCACTACCCACACCACTCCCACAGCGCTACACCAATGGCCACACAACTCTCGCAGCTCTACTCCACTGCCCACACCACTCCCACAGCACAACACCACTACACACACCACTTCCAGAGCGCTACACCACAGCCCACACCCCTCCCACAGCACTACACCACTGCACACACCATCCCACAGCGCTACACCACTGCCCACACCACTCCCACAGCACTACACCACTGCCCACACCACTCCCACAGCGTTACACCACTGCCCACACCACTCCCACAGCGTTACACCAATGGCCACACCACTCCCACAGCACCACACCGCTGCCCACACCACTCCCACAGCGCTACACCACTGCGCAAACCACACCCATAGCACTACACCCCTGCCCACACGACTCCAACAGCCGAACACCACTGCTCACACCACTCCCACTGAGTTATACCACAACCCACACCACTCCCACTGCGCTACACCAATGGCCAAACCACTCCCACAGCGCTAAACCACTGCCCACACCACACCCATAGCTCTACACTCCTGCACACACCACTCCCACAGCACTACACGTCTGCCCACACCACTCCCACAGCCGTACACCTCTGCCCACACCACTCCCACAGAGCTACACCACTGCCCACACCATTCCCACAGCGCTACACCACAACCAAAAACACTCCCACAGCGCTACACCACAACCCAGAACCCTCCCGCAGCGCTACACCACTGCCCACACCACTCCCACAGCACTACATCACAGCCCTTGGCACTCCCACAGAGCTACACCACTGCCCACACCACTCCCACAGCACTACACCACTGCCCACACCACTCCCACAGCGCTACACCACAACCCACACCACTCCCACAGCGCTACACCACTACCCACACCACTCCCACAGATAAACACCACTGCCCACACCACTCCCACAGCGTTACACCACAACCCACATCACACCCACAGCGATACACCACTGCCCACACCACTCCCACAGCGCTACACCACTGCCAACACCACTCCCACAGCACTACACCAATGCCCACACCACTCCCAAAGCTCTACACCACTGCCCACACGTCACCCAGTGCGCTACACCACTGCCCACACCACACCGACAGCGCTACACCACTGCCCACACCACAGCGACAGCGCTACACCACTGCCCACACTACACCTACAGCGCAACACCACTGCCCACACCACTCCCACAGCGCAACACCACTGCCCACACCACTCCCACAGCGCTACACTACTGCCCACAGCACTCCCACAGCGCTACACCACTGCCCACACAACTCCCACAGCACTACACCACTGTCAACACTACACCCACAGCTCTACACCACTGCCCACAGTGCTCCCACAGCGCTACACCACTGCCACAGCACACACACAGAGCTACACCACTGCCCACACCACTCCCGCAGCTCTACACCACTGTCAACACCACTCCCAAAGCACTACACCACAACCCACACCACTCCCACAGCTCTACAGCACTGCCCACACCACTCCCACACCAATACACCACTGCCACACCACTCACACAGAGCTACACCACTGCCCACACCACTCCCGCAGCTCTAGACGAATGCCCACAACACTCCCACAGCTCTACACCACTATCCACGCCACTCCCACAGCGCTACACCAATGGCCACAGCACTCCCACAGCTCTACACCAATGGCCACACCACTCCCACAGCACTACACCTCAACACACACCACTCCCACAGCGCTACACCACTGCCCACATCTCTCCCACAGCGCTACACCACAGCACACACCACACCCACAGCACTACACCACTGCACACACCATTCCCATAGCGCTACACCACAGCCAACACCACTCCCACAGCGCCACACCACTGCCCACACCACACCCACAGCACTACACCACTGCCCACACCACTCCCAAAGCGCTACACCACTGCCCACACCACTCCCACTGCGCTACACCACAACCCACACCACAACCACAGCACTACACCACTGCCCACACCACTCCCACTGCGCTACACCACAACCCACACCACTCCCACAGCGCTACACCACTGCCCACACCACTAAGCAGCGCTACACCACTGCCCACACCACTCCCACAGCGCTACACTAATGCCCAGACCAGTCCCACAGCACTGCACCACAACCCACACGACTCCCACAGCGCTACACCACTACCTGCACCACTGCCCACAACACTCCTACAGAACTAAACCACTGCCCACACCACACCCACAGCACTACACCACTGCCAACACCACTACACCACTGCCCACACCACTCCAACAGCGCTACAACACTGCCCACACCACTTCCACAGTGCTACACCACTGCCCACACCCCTCCCACAGCTCCACACCACAGCCCACACACCACCCACAGAGCTACACAACTGCCCACACCACTCCCACAGCACTACACCACTGCCCACACCACTCCCACAGCACTACACCACTGCCCACACCACTCCCACAGCACAAAACCACTTCACACAATACTCCCACTGAGCTACACCACAACCCACACCACTGCCCACACCACACCCACAGCACTAACCCATTGCCCACACCACACCCACAACACTACACCACTGCCCACACCACAGCCCACACCACACACACAGTGCTAGAAAAATGCCCACAACACACCCAAATTTATAGACGAATGCCCACACCACTCCCATAAGCGCTACACCACTGCCCACACCATTGCCGCATAGTTAACCCAATGCCCACACCACTTCCACAGCGTTACAGCACTGCCCACACAACTCCCAAAGCGTTACACCACTGCCCACACCATTCCCGCAGCGTTAACCCAATGCCCACACCACTCCCACAGCGCTACACCACAACCAACACCACTCCCACAGCGCTGCACCACTGCCCACACCACTCCCACAGCACTACACCACTGCCCACACCACTCCCACAGCGCTACACCACTGCCCACACCACTCCCACATCGTTACACCACTGCCCACAAAACTCCCACAGCGCTACACCGCTGCCCACAGCACTCCCGCAGCACTACACCACTGCCCACACCACGCCCACAGCGCAACACCACTGCCCACACCACTCCCACAGCGTTACACCACTGCCCACACCACTCCCATAGCACTACTCCACAACCCACACGACTCCCACAGCTCTACACCACTGCCCACACCACTCCCACAGCGCTACACCACATTCCTTGGCACTCCCACAGAGCTACACCACTGCCCACACCACTCTCACAGCGCTACACCACAACCCACACCACTCCCACAGCGTTACACCACTACCCACACCTCTCCCACAGCGCTACACCGCTGCCCACACCACTCCCACAGCGTTACACCACAACCCACACCACACCCACAGCGATACACCACTGCCCACACCACTCGCACAGCGCTACACCACTGCCAACACCACTCCCACAGCACTACACCAATGCCCACACCACTCCCAAAGCTCTACACCACTGCCCACACGTCACCCAGTTTGCTACACCACTGCCCACACCACACCGACAGCGCTACACCACTGCCCACACAACACCGACAGCGCTACACCACTGCCCACACCACACCTACAGCGCAACACCACTGCCCACACCACTCCCACAGCGCTACACTACTGCCCACAGCACTCCCACAGCGCTACACCACTGCCCACACAACTCCCACAGCACTACACCACTGTCAACACTACACCCACAGCTCTACACCACTGCCCACACTGCTCCCACAGCGCTACACCACTGCCCACACCACTCCCGCAGCTCTACACCACTGTCAACACCACTCCCAAAGCACTACACCACAACCCACACCACTCCCACAGCTCTACACCACTGCCCACACCACTCCCGCAGCTCTAGACGAATGCCCACAACACTCCCACAGCTCTACACCACTGCCCACACCACTCCCGCAGCGCCACACCACTGCCCACACCACTCCCACAGCACTACACCACTGCCCACGCCACTCCCACAGCGCTACACCAATGGCCACAGCACTCCCACAGCTCTACACCAATGGCCACACCACTCCCACAGCACTACACCTCAACACACACCACTCCCACAGCGCTACACCACTGCCCACATCTCTCCCACAGCGCTACACCACTGCCCACACCACTCCCAAAGCGCTACACCACAGCCAACACCACTCCCACAGCGCTACACCACTGCCCACACCACACCCACAGCACTACACCACTGCCCACACCACTCCCAAAGCGCTACACCACTGCCCACACCACTCCCACTGCGCTACACCACAACCCACACCAGTCCCACAGCGCTACACCACTGCCCACACCACTAAGCAGCGCTACACCACTGCCCACACCACTCCCACCGCGCTACACTAATGCCCAGACCAGTCCCACAGCAATGCACCACAACCCACACGACTCCCACAGCGCTACACCACTGCCCACACCACTCCCACAGCACTACACCACTGTCAACACTACACCCACAGCTCTACACCACTGCCCACACTGCTCCCACAACACTACACCACTGCCACACCACTCACACAGCGCTACACCACTGCCCACACCACTCCCGCAGCTCTTGACGAATGCCCACAACACTCCCACAGCTCTACACTAATGCCCACACCACTACACCACTGCCCACACCACTCCCGCAGCGCCACACCACTGCCCACACCACTCCCACAGCGCTACACCACTGCCCACACCACAACCACAGCGCTTCACCACTGCCCACGCCACTCCCACAGCGCTACACCAATGGCCACAGCACTCCCACAGCTCTACACCAATGGCCACACCACTCCCACAGCGTTACACCACAACCCACACCACTCCCACAGTGCTTCACCACTCCCTACACCACTAAGCAGCGCTACACCACAAACAACACCACTCCCACCTCGCTACACTAATGCCCACACCAGTCCCACAGCGCAACACCACAACCCGCACTACTCCCACAGCGCTACACCACTACCTGCACCACTGCCCACACCACTCCTACAGAACTAAACCACTGCCCAAACCACACCCACAGCACTACACCACTGCCCACAACACTCCCACAGCACTACACCACTGCCCACACCACTTCCACAGAGCTACACCACTGCACACACCCCTCCCACAGCTCCACACCACAGCCCACACACCACCCACAGCGCAACACCACTGCCCACACCACTCCCACAGCACTACACCACTGCCCACACCACTCCCACAGCGCTACACAACTGCCCACACCACTCCCACAGCGCTACACCACTGCCCACACCACTCCCACAGCGCTACACCACTGCCCACACCACTCCCACAGCACAAAACCACTGCACACAACACTCCCACTGCGCTACACCACAACCCACACCACTGCCCACACCACACCCACAGCACTAACCCACTGTCCAAACCACACCCACAACACTACACCACTGCCCACACCACAGCCCACACCACACACACAGTGCTAGAATAATGCCCACAACACACCCAAAGTTATAGACGAATGCCCACAACACTCCCACAGCGCTACACCACTGCCCACACCATTGTCGGATAGTTAACCCAATGCCCACACCACTCCCACAGCGTTACAGCACTGCCCTCACAACTCCCACAGCGTTACACCACTGCCCACACCATTCCCGCAGCGTTAACCCATTGCCCACACCACTCCGACAGCACTACACCACAACCCACACCACTCCCACAGCGTTACACCACTGCCCACACCACTCCCACAGCGCTACACCGCTGCCCACAGCACTCCCACAGCGCTACTCCACTGTCAACACCACTCCCACAGCTCTGCAACACTGCCCACACTGCTCCCACAGCGCTACACCACAACTCACACCACTCCCACAGCTCTACAGCACTGCCCACACCACTCCCACAGCGCAACAGCACTGCACACACCACACCCACAGCGCTACACCACGCCCACACCACTCCCACAGCTCTACACCACTGCCCACACCACTCCCACAGCGCTACACCAATGGCCACAGCACTCCCACAGCTCTACACCTCAGCACAAAACCACTGCGCACAACACTCCCACTGCGCTACACCACAAACCACACCACTGCCCACACCACACCCACAGCACTAACCCACTGCCCACACCGCACCCACAACACTACACCACTGCCCACACCACAACCCACACCACACACACAGTGCTAGACTAATGCCCACAACACACACAAAGTTAT
Organism: Cetorhinus maximus; assembly: GCF_964194155.1. Classification (NCBI taxonomy): domain Eukaryota; kingdom Metazoa; phylum Chordata; class Chondrichthyes; order Lamniformes; family Cetorhinidae; genus Cetorhinus; species Cetorhinus maximus. The sequence continues at coordinate 37,588 of NW_027596421.1, read as the reverse complement.
AGACGAATGCCCACACCACTCCCACAGCGCTACACAAATGCCCACACCACTCCCGCATATTTAACCCAATGCCCACACCACACCCACAGCGTTACATCACTGCCCACACAACTCCCACAGCGTTACACCACTGCCCACACCATTCCCGCAGCGTTAGCCCAATGCCCACAACACTCCCACAGCGCTACACCACTGCCCACACCACTCGCACAGCGTTACACCACTGCCCACACCACTCACACAGCGCTACACCGCTGCCCACAGCACTCCCGCAGCACTACACCACTTCCCACACCACTCCCGCAGCACTACACCACTGCCCACCCCACTCCCACAGGGCTACACCACTTCCCACACCACTCCCGCAGCGCTACACCACTACCCACACCGCTTCCGCAGCGATACACCACTGCCCACACCACTCCCACAGCGTTACACCAATGCCCACGCCATTCCCACAGCGTTACACCACAACACACACCACTCCCACTGCACTACACCACAACCCACACCACTGCCATTGCTCTACACCACAACCCACAACACACCCACAGCGCTACACCATAGCCCACAGCACTCCCACAGCGCTACACCACTACCCACACCACTCCCACAGCACTACACCACAACCCACACCACACCCAAAGCGCTACACCACAGCCCAAAGCACTCCCACCGCAATACACCATGCCCACACCACACCCACAGCACTACACCACTACTCACACCACTCCCCCAGCGCTACACCAATGGCCACACAACTCTCGCAGCACTTCTCCACTGGCCACACCACACCCACAGCACTACACCACAGGCAACACCCCTCCCACAGCACTACACCACAGGCTACACCCCTCCCACAGCGCTACACCACTGCCCACACCACTCCCACAGCACTTCACCACTGCCCACAACACTCCCGCAGCGCTACACCACTACCCACACCACTCCCACAGTGCTACACCATTGCCCAGACCAGACCTACAGCGCTACACCAAAGCCCACACCACTCCCACAGCACTTCACCACTGCCCACAACACTCCCGCAGCGCTACACCACTACCCACACCACTCCCACAGTGCTACACCATTGCCCAGACCAGACCTACAGCGCTACACCAAAGCCCACACCACTCCCACAGCACTACACCACAACCCACACCACTCCCACAGCGCTACACCACTGTCCACACCATGCCTAAAGCGCTACACCACTGCCCACACCTCTCCCACAGCGCTACACTACTGCCCACACCAAACCACAGTGCTACTCCACTGCCCACAACACTCCCACAGCGCTACACCACAACCCACAACACTCCCACAGCACTTCACCACTGCCCACAACACTCCCACAGCGCTACACCACTACCCACACCACTCCCACAGTGCTACACCATTGCCCAGACCAGACCTACAGCGCTACACCAAAGCCCACACCACTCCCACAGCGCTACACCACAACCCACACCACTCCCACAGTGCTACACCATTGCCCAGACCAGACCTACAGCGCTACACCACTGCCCACACCACTCCCACAGCGCTACACCACAACCCACACAACTCTATCAGAGCTACACCACTGCCCACACCACTCTCACAGCGCTACACCACAACCCACACAACTCTATCAAAGCTACACCACTGCTCACACCACTCCCACAGCGCTACACCAATGGCGACAAAACTCTCGCAGCTCTACTCCACTGCCCACACCACTCCCACAGCGCTACACCACTGGCCACACCACTCCCACAGCTCTACACCACTGCCCACACCACTCCCACAGCGCTACACCACTGCCCACACCACTCCCACATCGCTACTCCACTGCCCACAACACTCCCACAGCGCTACTCCACTGCCCACACCTCTCCCAAAGCTCTACACCACTGCCCACACAACTCCCACAGCGCTACACCACAACCCACACAAATCCCACACCTCTACACCACAACCCACATCACTCCCACAGCGCTACACCACTGCCCACACAACTCCCTCAGCTCTACACAACCGCCCACACCACTCCCACAGCGCTACACCAATGGTTACACCACTCCCACAGCGCTAAACCACAACCCACACCACTCCCACTGCTCTACACCACTGCCCACACCACTCCCACAGCTCTACACCACAACCCACAGCACTCCTACAGCGCTACACCACTACCCACACCACTCCCACAGCACTAAACCACTGCTCACACCGCTCCCACAGCGCTACACCACTGCCCACACCACTCCCACAACGCTACACTGCTGCCCACACCACACCCACAGCGTTACACCACTACCCACACCACTCCCGCAGCACTACACCACTGCTCACACCGATCCCACAGCGCTACACCACAAACCACAGCACTCCTACAGCGCTACAACACAACCCACAGCACTCCACAGCGCTACACCACTACCCACACCACTCCCACAGCACTAAACCACTGCTCACACCTCTACCACTGCGCTACACCACTGCCCACAGAACACCCATAGCACTACACCCCTGCCCACACCACTCCCACAGCACTACACGTCTGCCCACACCACTCCAACAGCCGTACACCACTGCCCACACCATTCCCACAGAGCTACACCACTGCCCACACCACTCCCACAGCGTTACACTACAACCAAAATCACTCCCACAGCGCTACACCACAACCCAGAACACTCCTACAGCACTACAACACAGCCCTTGGCACTCCCACTGCGCTACACCACTGCCCACACCACTCCCACAGCACTACACCACTGCCCACACCACTCCGACAGAGCTACACCACTGCTCACACCACACCCACAGCGCTAAACCACTGCCCACACCACTCCCACAGCGCTACACCACTGCCCACACCACTGCCACAGCGCTAAACCATTGCCCACGCCACTCCCACAACGCTACACCACTGCCCACACCACACCCACAGCGCTACACCACTGCCCACGCCACACCCACAGCGCTACACCACTGCCCACACCACACCCACAGCACTACACCACCACCCACAACACTACCAAAGCGCTACACCAATGCCAACGCCATTCCCACAGCACTACACCACAACACACACCACACCCACAGCACTACACCACAACCCACAGCACTACACCACTGCCCACAACACTCCCACAGCGCTACACCACAACCCACACCTCACCCACAGCGCTACAGCACAGCCCAAACCACTCCCACAGCACTACACCACAACCCACAGCACTACACCACTGCCCACACCACTCCCACAGCGTTACACCACTGCCAACACCACTCCCACAGCGTTACACCAATGACCACACCACTCCCACAGCACCACACCACTGCCCACACCACTCCCACAGCGCTACACCACTGCCCAAACCACACCCATAGCACTACACCCCTGCCCACACGACTCCAACAGCCGAACACCACTGCCCACAAAACTCCCACTGAGTTATACCACAACCCACACCACTCCCACAGCGCTACACCAATGTCCAAACCATTCCCACAGCGCTACACCACTGCCCACACCACACCCATAGCTCTACACTCCTGCACACACCACTCCCACAGCACTACACGTCTGCCCACACCACTCCCACAGCCGTACACCACTGCCCACACCACTCCCACAGAGCTACACCACTGCCCACACCATTCCCACAGCGCTACACCACAACCAAAAACACTCCCACAGCGCTACACCACAACCCAGAACACTCCCACAGCGCTACACCACTGCCCACACCACTCCCACAGCACTACATCACAGCCCTTGGCACTCCCACAGAGCTACACCACAACCCACACCACTCCCACAGCACTACACCACTGCCCACACCACTCCCACAGCGCTACACCACAACCCACACCACTCCCACAGCGCTACACAACTACCCACACCACTCCCACAGCGCTACACCGCTGCCCACACCACTCCCACAGCGTTACACCACAACCCACACCACACCCACAGCGATACACCACTGCCCACACCACTCCCACAGCGCTACACCACTGCCAACACCACTCCCACAGCAATACACCAATGCCCACACCACTCCGAAAGCTCTACACCACTGCCCACACGTCACCCAGTGCGCTACACCACTGCCCACACCACACCGACAGCGCTACACCACTGCCCACACCACACCTACAGTGCAACACCACTGCCCACACCAATCCCACAGCGCAACACCACTGCCCACACCACTCCCACAGCGCTACACTACTGCCCACACCACTCCCACAGCGCTACACCACTGCCCACACCACTCCCACAGCACTACACCACTGTCAACACTACACCCACAGCTCTACACCACTGCCCACACTGCTCCCACAGCGCTACACCACTGCCACAGCACACACACAGAGCTACACCACTGCCCACACCACTCCCGCAGCTCTACAACACTGTCAACACCACTCCCAAAGCACTACACCACAACCCAAACCACTCCCACAGCTCTACAGCACTGCCCACACCACTCCCACAGCGCTACACCACTGCCCACAACTCTCCCGCAGCGCCACACCACTGCCCACACCACTCCCACAGCACTACACCACTGCCCACGCCACTCTCACAGCGCTACACCACTGCCCACACCACTCTCACCGCGCTACACTAATGCCCACACCAGTCCCACAGCGCTACACCACAACCCACACCACTCCCACAGCGCTACACCACTACCCACACCACTCCCACAGCACTCCTACAGAACTAAACCACTGCCCACACCACACCCACAGCACTACACCACTGCCAACACCACTACACCACTGCCCACACCACTCCAACAGCGCTACACCACTGCCCACACCACTTCCACAGTGCTACACCACTGCCCACACCCCTCCCACAGCTCCACACCACAGCCCACACACCACCCACAGCGCAAAACCACTGCCCACACCACTCCCACAGCGCTACACAACTGCCCACACCACTCCCACAGCGCTACACCACTGCCCACACCACTCCCACAGCACTACACCACTGTCCAATCCACTCCCAGAGCACAAAACCACTGCACACAATACTCCCACTGCGCTACACCACAACCCACACCACTGCCCACACCACACCCACAACACTACACCACTGCCCACACCACAGCCCACACAACACACACAGTGCTAGAATAATGCCCACAACACACCCAAATTTATAGACGAATGTCCACACCACTCCCATAAGCGCTACACCACTGCCCACACCATTGCCGCATAGGTAACCCAATGCCCACACCACTTCCACAGCGTTACAGCACTGCCCACACAACTCCCACTGCGTTACACCACTGCCCACACCATTCCCGCAGCGTTAACCCAATGCCCACACCACTCCCACAGCGCTACACCACTGCCCACACCACTCCCACAGCACTACACCACTGCCCACACCACTCCCACAGCGCTACACCGCTGCCCACAGCACTCCCGCAGCTCTACACCACTGCCCACACCACTCCCACAGCGCAACACCACTGACCACACCACTCCCATAGCACTACTCCACAACCCACACCACTCCCACAGCTCTACACCACTGTCAACACCACTCCCACAGCGCTACACCACTGCCCACACCACTCCAACAGCACAAAACCACTGCACACAACACTCCCACTGCGCTACACCACAACCCACACCACTGCCCACACCATACCCACAGCACTAACCCACTGCCCACACCACACCCACAACACTACACCACTGCCCACACCACAGCCCACACCACACCCACAGTGCTAGAATAATGCCCACAACACACCCAAAGTTATAGACGAATGCCCACACCACTCCCACAGCGCTACACCACTGCCCACACCATTGTCGCATAGTTAACCCAATGCCCACTCCACTCCCACAGCGTTACAGCACTGCCCACACAACTCCCACAGCGTTACACCACTGCCCACACCATTCCCGCAGCGTTAACCCATTACCCACACCACTCCCACAGCACTACACCACAACCCACACCACTCCCACAGCGTTACACCACTGCCCACACCACTCCCACAGCGCTACACCACTGCCCACACTGCTCCCACAGCGCTACACCACAACTCACACCACTCCCACAGCTCTACAGCACTGCCCACACCACTCCCACAGCGCAACAGCACTGCACACACCACTCCCACAGCGCTACACCATGCCCACACCACGCCCACACCACTCCCACAGCTCTACACCACTGCCCACACCACTCCCACAGCGCTACACCAATGGCCACAGCACTCCCACAGCTCTACACCTCAAAACAAAACCACTGCACACAACACTCCCACTGCGCTACACCACAACCCACACCACTGCCCACATCACACCCACAGCACTAACCCACTGCCCACACCGCACCCACAACACTACACCACTGCCCACACCACAACCCACACCACACACACAGTGCTAGACTAATGCCCACAACACACACAAAGTTATAGACGAATGCCCACACCACTCCCACAGCGCTACACAAATGCCCACACCACTCCCGCATAGTTAACACAATGCCCACAACACTCCCACAGCGCTACACCACAACTGAAAACCACTGGCACAGCGTTACACCACTGCCCACACCACTCACACAGCGCTACACCGCTGCCCTCAGCACTCCCGCAGCACTACACCACTGCCCACACCACTCCCACAGCGCTACACCGCTGCCCACAGCACTCCCGCAGCACTACACCGCTGCCCACACCAATCCCGCAGCGCTACACCACTGCCCACCCCACTACCACAGGGCTACACCACTGCCCACACCACTCCCGCAGCGCTACACCACTGCCCACACCACTCCCACAGCGCTACACCACTGCCCACCCCACTCGCACAGCGCTACACCACTGCCCACACCACTCCCACAGCACTACACCACTGCCCACACCACTCCCACAGCGCTACACCGCTGCCCACAGCACTCCCGCAGCACTACACCACTGCCCACACCACTACCACAGCGCAACACCACTGCCCACACCACTCTCACAGCGTTACACCACTGCCCACACCACTCCCATAGCACTACTCCACAACCCACACCACTCCCACAGCTCTACACCACTGTCAACACCACTCCCACAGCGCTACACCACTGCCCACACCACTCCCACAGCGCTACACCACTGACCACACCACACCTACAGCGCAACACCACTGACAACACCACACCGACAGCGCTACACCACTGACCACACCACACCGACAGCGCAACACCACTGCCCACACCACTCCCACAGCGCAACACCACTGCCCACACCACTCCCACAGCTCTACACTACTGCCCACACCACTCCCACAGCGCTACACCACTGCCCACACCACTCCCACAGCACTACACCACTGTCAACACTACACCCACAGCTCTTCACCACTGCCCACACTGCTCCCACACCACTACACCACTGCCACACCACTCACACAGCGCTACACCACTGCCCACACCACTACCACAGCGCTACACCACTGCCCACGCCACTCCCACAGCGCTACACCAATGGCCACAGCACTCCCACAGCTCTACACCAATGGCCACACCACTCCCACAGCGCTAAACCACTGTCCACATCTCTCCCACAGCGCTACACCACTGCCCACACCACACCCACAGCACTACACCACTGCACACACCACTCCCAAAGCGCTACACCACAGCCAACACCACTCCCACAGCGTTACACCACAACCCACACCACTCCCACAGCGTTACACCACAAACAACACCACTCCCACCGCGCTACACTAATGCCCACACCAGTCCCACAGCGCAACACCACAACCCACACTACTCCCACAGCGCTACACCACTACCTGCACCACTGCCCACACCACTCCTGCAGAACTAAACCACTGCCCACACCACACCCACAGCACTACACCACTGCCCACAACACTCCCACAGCACTACACCACTGCCCACACCACTTCCACAGTGCTACACCACTGCACACACCCCTTCCACAGCTCCACACCACATCCCACACACCACCCACAGCGCAACACCACTGCCCACACCACTCCCACAGCACTACACCACTGCCCACACCACTCCCACAGCGCTACACAACTGCCCACACCACTCCCACAGCGCTATAGCACTGCCCACACCACTCCCACAGCGCTACACCACTGCCCACACCACTCACACAGCACAAAACCACTGCACACAACACTCCCACTGCGCTACACAACAACCCACACCACTGCCCACACCATACCCACAGCACTAACCCACTGCCCACACCACACCCACAACACTACACCACTGCCCACACCACAGCCCACACCACACCCACAGTGCTAGAATAATGCCCACAACACACCCAAAGTTATAGACGAATGCCCACACCACTCCCACGGCGCTACACCACTGCCCACACCATTGTCGCATAGTTAACCCAATGCCCACACCACTCCCACAGCGTTACAGCACTGCCCACACAACTCCCACAGCGTTACACCACTGCCCACACCATTCCCGCAGCGTTAACCCATTGCCCACACCACTCCCACAGCACTACACCACAACCCACACCACTCCCACAGCGTTACAACACTGCCCACACCACTCCCACAGCGCTACACCACTGCCCACACTGCTCCCACAGCGCTACACCACAACTCACACCACTCCCACAGCTCTACAGCACTGCCCACACCACTCCCACAGCGCAACAGCACTGCACACACCACTCCCACAGCGCTACACCACGCCCACACCACGCCCAACCCACTCTCACAGCTCTACACCACTGCCCACACCACTCCCACAGCGCTACACCAATGGCCACAGCACTCCCACAGCTCTACACCTCAAAACAAAACCACTGCACACAACACTCCCACTGCGCTACACCACAACCCACACCACTGCCCACACCACACCCACAGCACTAACCCACTGCCCACACCGCACCCACAACACTACACCACTGCCCACACCACAACCCACACCACACACACAGTGCTAGACTAATGCCCACAACACACACAAAGTTATAGACGAATGCCCACACCACTCCCACAGCGCTACACAAATGCCCACACCACTCCCGCATAGTTAACCCAATGCCCACACCACTCCCACAGCGTTACATCACTGCCCACACAACTCCCACAGCGTTACACCACTGCCCACACCATTCCCGCAGCGTTAACCCAATGCCCACAACACTCCCACAGCGCTACACCACAACTGAAAACCACTCGCACAGCGTTACACCACTGCCCACACCACTCACACAGCGCTACACCGCTGCCCTCAGCACTCCCGCAGCACTACACCACTGCCCACACCACTCCCACAGCGCTACACCGCTGCCCACAGCACTCCCGCAGCACTACACCGCTGCCCACACCAATCCCGCAGCGCTACACCACTGCCCACCCCACTACCACAGGGCTACACCACTGCCCACACCACTCCCGCAGCGCTACACCACTGCCCACACCACTCCCACAGCGCTACACCACTGCCCACCCCACTCGCACAGCGCTACACCACTGCCCACACCACTCCAACAGCACTACACCACTGCCCACACCACTCCCACAGCTCTACACCACTGACAACACCACTCCCACTGCGTTACATCACTGCCCAAACCACTCCCACAGCGCTACACCACTGCCCACACCACTCACGCTGCGCTACACCACTGCCCACACCAAACCACAGCGTTACACCACTGCCCATACCACTCCCACAGCGCTACACCACTGCCCACACCTCACCCATAGCACTACACTCCTGCACACACCACTCCCACAGCACTACACGTCTGCCCACACCACTCCCACAGCCGTACACCACTGCCCACACCACTCCCACAGCACTACACCACTGCCCACACCCCTCCCACAGCTCGACACCACTGCCCACACCACACCCACAGCACTACACCACTGCCCACACCACTCCCACTGCGCTACACCACAACCCACACCACTCCCACAGCGCTACACCACTGCCCACACCACTAAGCAGCGCTACACCACTGCCCACACCACTCCCACAGCGCTACACTAATGCCCACACCAGTCCCACAGTACTGCACCACAACCCACACGACTCCCACAGCGCTACACCACTACCTGCACCACTGCCCACACCACTCCTACAGAACTACACCACTGCCAACACCATTCCCACAGCACTACACCACTGCCCACACCACTCCAACAGCGCTACACCACTGCCCACACCACTCCAACAGCGCTACACCACTGCCCACACCACTTCCACAGTGTTACACCAATGTCCACACCACTCCCACAACGCTACACCACTGCCCACACCACTCCCACAGCTCCACACCACAGCCCACACACCACCCACAGCGCAACACCACTGCCCACACCACTCCCACAGCACTACACCACTACCCACACCACTCCCACAGCGCTACACAACTGCCCACACCACTCCCACAGCGCTACACCACTGCCCACACCACTCCCACAGCGCTACACCACTGCCTACACCACTCCCACAGCACAAAACCACTGCACACAACACTCCCACTGCGCTACACCACAACCCACACCACTGCCCACACCACACCCACAGCACTAACCCACTGCCCAGACCACACCCACAACACTACACAACTGCCCACAACACAGCCCACACCACACACACAGTGCTAGAATAATGCCCACAACACACACAAAGTTATAGACGAATGCCCACACCACTCCCACAGCGCTACACCACTGCCCACACCATTGCCGCATAGTTAACCCAATGCCCACACCACTCCCACAGCGCTACACCACAACCCACACCACTCCCACAGTGTTACACCACTGACCACACCACTCCCACAGCGCTACACCACTGCCCACACCACTCCCACAGCGCTACACCACTGCCCACACCACTCCCACAGCGCTACAACACTGCCAACACCACTCCCACTGCGCTACACCGCTGCCCACAGCACTCCCGCAGCGCAACACCACTTTCAACACCACTCCCACAACTCTACACCACTGCCCACACTGCTCCCACAGCGCTACACCACAACTCACACCACTCCCACAGCATTACACCACTGCCCACACCACTCCCACAGCGCTACACCACAACCCACACCACTCCCACAGCTCTACAGCACTGCCCACACCACTCCCACACCACTACACCACTTCCACACCACTCACACAGCGCTACACCACTGCCCACACCACTCCCGCAGCTCTAGACGAATGCCCACAACACTCCCACAGCGCTACACCAATGGCCACAGCACTCCCACAGCTCTACACCACTGCCCACACCACTCCCTCAGCACAAAACCACTGCACACAACACTCCCACTGCGCTACACAACAACCCACAGCACTGCCCACACCACACACACAGCACTAACCCACTGCCCACACCACACCCACAACACTACACCACTGTCCACACCACAACCCACACCACACAAACAGTGCAAGACTAATGCCCACAACACACCCAAAGTTATAGACGAATGCCCACACCACTCCCACAGCGGTACAGCACTGCCCACACAACTCCCACAGCGCTACACCGCTGCCCACAGCACTCCCGCAGCACTACACCACTGCCCACACCACTCCCACAGCGCTACACCGCTGCCCACACCACTCCCGCAGCGCTACACCACTGCCCACCCCACCCCCAATGGTCTACACCACTGCCCACACCACTCCCGCAGCGCTACACCACTGCCCACACCACTCCCGCAGCGCTACACCACTGCCCACCCCACTCGCAAAGGGCTACACCACTGCCCATACCACTCCCACAGCGTTACACCACTGCCCACACCACTCCCACAGCGTTACACCACTGCCCATACCACTCCCACAGCGTTACACCACTGCCCACACCACTCCCACAGCGTTACACCACTGCCCACACCGCTCCCACAGCGCTACACCACTGCCCACACCACTCCCACAGCGCTACACCACTGCCCACACCACTCCCGCAGCGCTACACCACTGCCCACACCACTCCCACAGCGTTACACCACTGCCCACACCACTCCCACAGCGCTACACCACTGCCCACACCACTCCCGCAGCGCTACACCACTGCCCACACCACTCCCACAGCGCAACACCACTGCCCACACCACTCCCACAGCGTTACACCACTGCCCACACCACTCCCACAGCGCTACACCACTGCCTACACCACTCCCACAGCGTTACACCACTGCCCACAGCGTTACACCACTGCCCACACCACTCCCACAGCGCTACACCACTGCCCACACCACTCCCACAGATAAACACCACTGCCCACAACACTCCCACAGGGCTACACCACTGCCCACACCACTCCAACAGCGCTACACCACTGCACAAAACACACCCACAGCGCTACACCACTGCCCACACCACTCCCCCAGCGCTACACCACTGCCCACACCACTCCCACAGCGCTACACCACTGCCCACACCACTCCCACAGCCCTACACCACTGCACACATCACTCCCACATCGTTTCACCACTGCCCACACCACTCCCACAGAGCTACACCACTGCTCACACCACTCCAACAGCGCTACACCGCTGCCCACACCACTCCCACAGCGCTACACCACTGCACACATCACTCCCACATCGTTACACCACTGCCCACACCACTCCCACAGCCCTACACCACTGCCCACGCCACTCCCACAGCGCTACACCACTGCCCACACCACTCCCACAGAACTACACCAATGCCCGCACCACTCCCACAGCACTACACCTCTGCCCGCACCACTCCCACAGCACAAAACAACTGCCCACAACACTCCCAAAGCACAAAACAACTGCCCACACCACTCCCACAGCACTACACCAAAGCGCACACCACTCCCACAGCACTACACCACTGCCCACACCACTCCCACAACGCTACACCACTGCTCTCACCACTCCAACAACGCTACACCACTGCCCACACCACTCCCACTTCGCTACACCACTGCCCACACCACACCCACAGCTCTAAACCACTGCTGACATCACAGCCACAGCATTACACCACTGCCAACACCACGACCCCCGGCACTCCCGTAGCTCTACTCCACAACCCACACCACACACACAGCGCTAAACAAATGCCCACACCACTCCCACAGCGCTACACCACTGCCCACACCACACCCACAGCGCTGCAGCACAGTCCTCAACACTCCCGCAGCACTGCACCACAACCCACACCACCCTACAGCGCTACAGCACTGTCCACACCACTCCCACAGCGCTACACCACTGCCCACACCACTCCCACAGCACTACACCACTGCCCACACCACACCCACAGCGCTACACCACTGCCCACACCACTCCCGCAGCACTGCACCACTACCCACACCACCCTACAGCGCTACAGCACTGTCCACACCACTCCCACAGCGCAACACCACTGCCCACACCACTCCCACAGCGTTACACCAGAACCCACACCACACCCACAGCACTACACCACAACCCACGCCACTCCCACAGCACTACACCACTGCCCACACCATTCCCTCAGCACTACACCACTGCCCACACCACTCCCACAGCGCTACACCACTGCCCGAACCACACCCACAGCGCTACACCACTGCCCACACCACTCCCACAACGCTACACCACTGCTCTCACCACTCCAACAACGCTACACCACTTCCCACACTACTTCCACAGCGCTACACCACTGCCCACGCCACTCCCACAGTGCAACACCACTGCCCACACCATTCCCAATGCTCGACAACACTGCCCAAAACACTCCCGCAGATGTAGTGTCAGTAATTGAGGATGTGCTGCACTATTGGAGAGTCAGTAATTGAGGGTCTTCTGCACTATTGGAGTGTCAGTAATTGAGGGAGTGCCACACTATTGGAGTGTCAGTAATTGAGGGTGTGCTGCACTATTGGAGTGTCAGTAATTGAGGGTATGTTGCCTTATTGGAGAGTCAGTAATTGAGGGTCTTCTGCACTATTGGAGGGTCAGTAATTGAGGGTGTTCTGCACTATTGGAGTCTCAGTAATTGTGGGTGTGATGCACTATTGGAGTGTCAGTAATTGAGGGTGTGCTGCACTATTGGAGGGTCAGTAATTGAGGGTGTGCTGCACTATTGGAGGGTCAGTAATTGAGGGTGTGCTGCACTATTGAAGGGACAGTAATAGAGATTGTGCTGCACTATTGGAGGGTCAGTAATTGAGGGTGTGCTGCACTATTGGAGGGTCAGTAATAGTGATTGTGCTGCACTATTGGAGGGACATTAATTGAGAGTGTTCTGCACTATTGGAGGGTCAGTATTTGAGGGTGTGCTGCACTGTTGGAGGGTCAGTAATTGAGGGTGTGCTACACTATTGGAGATTCAGTAATTGAGGGTGCGCTGCACTATGGGATGGTCAGTAATTGAGGGTGTGCTTACTATTGGAGAGTCAGTAATTGAGGATGTGCTGCACTATTGGAGTGTCAGTAATTGAGGGTGTGCTGCACTATTGGAGTGTCAGTAATTGAGGGTGTGCTGCACTATTGGAGTGTCAGTAATTGAGGGTGTGCTGCACTATTGGAGTGTCAGTAATTGAGGGTGTGCTGCACTATTGGAGTGTCAGTAATTGAGGGTGTGCTGCACTATTGGAGTGTCAGTAATTGAGGGTGTGCTGCACTATTGGAGTGTCAGTAATTGAGGAGGTGCTGCATTATTGGAGGGTGTTTAATTGAGGGTGTTCTGCAATATTGGAGGGTCAGTAATTGAGGGTGTGCTGCACTATTGGAGGGTCAGTAATTGAGGGTGTGCTGCACTATTGGAGTGTCAGTAATTGAGGGTGTGCTGCACTATTGGATGGTCAGAAATTGAGTGTGTGCTGCACTATTGGAGGGTCAGTAATTGAGCGTTTGCTGAACTATTGCAGTGTCAGTCATTGAGGGTTTGCTGCACTATTGGAGTGTCATTAATTGAGGGTGTGCTGCACTATTGGAGTGTCAGTAATTGAGGGTCTGCTGTACTATTGGAGTGTCAGTAATTGAAGTTGTGCTGCACTATTGGAGTGTCAGTAATTGAGGGTGTGCTGCACTATTGGAGTGTCAGTAATTGAGGGTGTGCTGCACTATTGGAGTGTCAGTAATTGAGGGTGTGCTGCACTATTGGAGTGTCAGTAATTGAAGTTGTGCTGCACTATTGGAGTGTCAGTAATTGAGGGTGTGCTGCACTATTGGAGTGTCAGTAATTGAGGGTGTGCTGCACTATTGGAGTGTCAGTAATTGAGGGTGTGCTGCTCTATTGGTGTGTCAGTAATTGAGGGGGTGCTGCACTATTGGAGTGTCAGTAACTGAGGGTGTGCTGCACTATTGGAGTGTCAGTTATTGAGGGGGTGCTGCACTATTGGAGTGTCAGTAATTGAGGGTGTGCTGCACTATTGGAGTGTCAGTAATTGAGGGTGTGCTGCACTATTGGAGTGTCAGTAATTGAGGGTGTGCTGCACTATTGGTGTGTCAGTAATTGAGGGGGTGCTGCACTATTGGAGTGTCAGTAATTGAGGGTGTGCTGCACTATTGGAGGGTCAGTAATTGAGGGTGTGCTGCACTATTGGAGTGTCAGTTTTTGAGGGTGTGCTGCACTATTGGAGTGTCAGTAATTGAGGGTGTGCTGCACTATTGGAGTGTCAGTAATTGAGGGTGTGCTGCACTATTGGAGTGTCAGTAATTGATGGTGCGCTGCACTATTGGAGGGTCAGTAATTGAGTGTGTGCTGCACTATTGGAGGGTCAATTATTGAGTGTGTGCTGCACTATTGGAGTGTCAGTAATTGAGGGTGTGCTGCACTATTGGAGGGTCAGTAATGGAGGGTTGGCGACAATATTGGAGTGTCAGTAATTGAGGGTGTGCTGCACTATTGGAGTGCCAGTAATTGAGGTTGTGCTGCACTATTGGGGAGTCAGTAATTGAGGGTGTGCTGCACTATTGGAGTATCAGTAATTGAGGGTGTGCTGCGCTATTGGAGAGTCAGTAATTGAGGGTGTGCTGCACTATTGGAGGGTCAGTAATTGAGGGTGTGCTGCACTATTGGAGGGTCAGTAATTGAGGATGTGCTGCACTAATGGAGGGTCAGTAATTGAGTGTGTGCTTCACTATTGGAGTGTCAGTAATTGAGGGTGTGCAGTACTTTTCGGGAGTCAGTAATTGAGGGTGTGCTGCACTATTGGAGTGTCAGTAATTGAGGGTTTGCTGCACTATTGGAGTGACAGGAATTGAGGGTGTGCTGCACTATTGGAGTGTCACTAATTGAGGTTGTGCTGCACTATTGGAGGGTCATTAATTGAGGGTGTGCTGCACAATTGGAGAGTCAGTAATTGAGGGTTCGCTGCAATTTAGGAATGTCAGTAATTGAGGGTGTGCTGCACTATTGGAGTGTCAGTAATTGAGGGTGTGCTGCACTATTGGGGTGTCAGTAATTGACGGTGTGCTGCACTATTGGAGGTTAAGTAATTGAGGGTGTGCTGCACTATTGGAGGTTCAGTATTGGAGGGTTTGCTGCACGATTGGAGTGTCAGTAATTGAGGGTGTGCTGCACTATTGGGTTGTTAAAGGGACAGAGACTGAGATCAGGGGGAGGCTAAAGGGACAGAGACTGAGATCAGGGGGAGGCTAAAGGGACAGAGGGTGAGATCACGGGAGGGTTAAAGGGACAGAGAGTGAGTTCACGGGGAGGTTCAAGGGACAGAGAGTGAGCTCACGGGGACGTTAAAGGGACATTGAGTAATATCAAGGTGAGGTTAAAGGGAAAGAGAGTGAGATCACGGGGATGTTAAAGGGACAGAGGTTGAGATCACGGGGAGGTTAATGGGACAGTGAGTGAGATCAGGGGCGGATAAAAGGACAGATAGTGAGACCACTGGGAGGTTAAATGGACAGAGAGTGAGATCAGGGGTGGATAAAAGGACAGAGAGTGAGATCACGGGGAGGTTTAAGGGGCAGAGAGTGAGATCCAGTGGAGGTTAAAGGGACAGAGAGTGAGATTACGGGGAAGTTAATTGGACAGAGAGTGAGATCACGGTGAGGTTAAAGGGCCAGAGAGTGATCACGAGGAGGTTAAAGGGACAGAGAGTGAGATCACGGGGAGTTTAATGGGACAGAGAGTGAGATCACGGGAAGGTTAAAAGGAAAGAGAGTTAGATCACGGGGAAGTTAAAGGGGCAGAGAGTGAGATCACAAGGAGGTTAAGGGGACAGAGAGTGAGATCACGGGGACGTTAATGGGACAGAGAGTGAGATCACGGGAAGGTAAAAGGTGCAGAGAATGAGATCACAGGGAGGATAAAGGGACAGAGAGTGAGATCACGGGGAGATTAAAGGGAGAGAAGGTGAGATCATGGGGATGTTAAAGGGACAGAAAGTGAGATCACGGGGAGGTTAAAGGGACAGAGACTGAGATCACGGGGAAGTTAAAGGGACAGAGAGTGAGATCACGGGGAGATTAAAGGGAGAGAAGGTGAGATCATGGGGATGTTAAAGGGACAGAAAGTGAGATCACGGGGAGGTTAAAGGGACAGAGAGTGAGATCACGGGGTGGTTGAAGGGACAGAGAGTGAGATCACGGGGAGGTTAACGGTACAGAGAGTGAGATCATGGGGAGGTTAAAGAGACAGAGCGTGATATCACGGGAGGGTTAAAGGAATAGAGAGTTAGATCACGTGGTGGTTAAAGGGACAGAGAGTGAGATCAAGGGGAGCTTAAAGGGATAGAGTGATATCAAGGGGAGGTTAAAGGGACAGAGAGTGAGATCACGGGGCGGTTAAAGGGCCAGAGACTGAGATCACGGGGAGGTTAAAGGGACAGAGAGTGTACACGGATGGCTTAAAGGGATAGGGAGTGAGATCACGGGGAGGTTAAAGGTACAGAGAGTGATCACGAGGATAATAAAGGGACAGAGAATGAGATCACGAGGAGGTTAAAGGGACAGAGAGTGAGATCACGGGGAAGTTAAAGGGACAGACAGTGTGATCACGGATGGCTTAAAGGTATAGCGAGTGAGATCACGGGGAGGTTAAAGGGACAGAGAGTGAGATCACGGGGAGGTTAAAGGGACAGAGAGTGAGATCACGAAGAGGTTAAAGGGACAGAGAGTGAGATCAGGGGAAGGTTAAAGGGACAGAGAGTGTGATCACGGCGAGGTTAAAGGGACAGTGAGTGAGATCACGGGGAGGTTAAAGGGACAGAGAGTGAGATCACGGGGACGTTAAAGGGATAGAGAGTGAGATCAGCGGGAGGTTAAAGAGACAGAGAGTGAGATCACGGGGAGGTTAAAGGGACAGAGAGCGAGATCACGGGTTGGTTAAAGGGACAGAGAGTAATATCACGCGGAGCTTTAAGAGACAGAGAGAGAGATCAATCGGGAGTTTAATGGACAGAGAGTGAGATCACGGGGAGGTTAAAGGGACAGAGAGTCAAATCACGGGGAGGTAAAAGGTACTGAGAGTGTGATCACGGGGAGGATAAAGGGACAGAGAGTCAAATCACGGGGAGGTTAAAGGGACAGAGAGTGAGATCACGGAATGCTTAAAGGGATAGGGAGTGAGATCACGGGGAGGTTAAAGGTACAGAGAGTGATCACGAGGATAATAAAGGGACAGAGAGAGAGATCATTGGGAGGTTAAAGGGGCAGAGATTGATATCACGGTGAGGTTAAAGGGACAGAGAGTGAGATCAAGGGCAGGTTAAAGGGACAGAGAGTGATCACGAGGAGGTTAAAAGCACAGAGTGTGATCACGGGGAGGTGAAAGGGACAGAGAGTGATTTCACGGGGAGGTTAAAGGGATAGTGAGAAAGATCACGGGGAGGTTAAAGGGACAGAGATTGAGATCACGGGGAGGTTAAAGGGACAGTGAGAAAGATCACGGGGAGGTTAAAGGGAAAGAGAGTGAGATCACAGTGAGGTTAAAGAGACAGAGAGGGAGATCACGGGGAGGTTAAAGGGACAGAGATCGAAATCACGTGGAGGTTAAAGGGACAGAGAGTGCGATCACGGGGAGGTTAAAGGGACAGAGAGTGCGATCACGGGGAGGTTAAAGGGACAGAGAGTGAGAACACTGGAAGGTTAATGGGACAGACAGTGATTTCACGGGTATGTTAATCGGACAGAGAGTTAGATCACGGGAACGATAACGTTCAGAGGGCGGGATCACGGGGAGGTTAAAGGGAATGAATGTGAAATCACGGGGAGGTTAAAGGAACAGAGAATGAGATCACGGGGATGTTAAAGGGCCAGAGATTGAGATCACGGGGAGGATAAATGGACAGTGAGTGAGATCAGGGGAGGTTAAAGGGACAGAGGGTGAGATCACGGGGAGGTTAAAGGGACAGAGAGTGAGATCACGAGGAGGTTACAGGGACAGAGAATGAGATCACGGGGAGGTTAAAGGGACAGAGGGTGAGATGACGGGGAGGGTAACGGGACAGAGAGTGATATCATGGTGTGGTTAAAGGGACAGAGTGTGAGATCACGGTGAGGTTAAAGGGACAGGGAGTGATATCACGGGGAGGTTAATGGGACAAAGAGAGAGATGACGGGGGGTTTAAAGGGACCGAGCCTGAGATCACGGGAGGTTAAAGTGAGAGAGAGATCACGGGGAGGTTAAGGGACAGAGAGTGAGATCACGGGCACTTTAAAGGGGCAGTGAGTGAGATTACGGTGAGTTAAAGGGACAGAGTGTGCGGTCACGGGGAGGTTAAAGGGACAGAGGGTGCGATCAAGGAGAGGTTAAAGGGACAGAGAGTGAAATCACGGCGATGTTAATGGGACAGAGAGTGAGATTACGGGGAGGTTAAAGGGCCAGAGAGTATGATCACGGGGAGGTTAATGGGACAGCTAGTGAGATCACGCGGAGGTTAAAGGGACAGAGAGTGAGATCACGGGGAGGTCAAAGGGACAGAGAGTGAGATCACAGGGAGGTTAAAGGGACAGAGAGTGAGATCATGGGCAGAGTAAAGGGACAGAGAGTGAGATCCCGGGCGGGTTAGAGGGACAGAGAGTCAAATCACGGGGAGGTTGAAGGGATAGAGAGTGAGATCACGGGGAGGTTAAAGGAACAGAGAGTGCGATCACGGGGCGGTTAAAGGGACAGAGATTGATCACGGCGAGTTTAAAGGGACAGAGAGTGAGAATAAGGGGAGGTTAAAGGGACAGAGAGTGAGATCACGGAGAGGTTAAAATAACAGAGAGTGAGATCACGGGGAGGTTAAAGGGAATGAGAGTTAGATAATGGGGAGGTTAAAGGGACAGAGAGTAAGATCACGGGGAGGTTAAAGGGAGAGAGAGTGAGCTCACGGGAATGTTATTGGGACAGGGAGTGAGCTCACGGGGATGATAAAGGGACAGAGAGTGAGATCACGGTGAGGTTAAAGGGACAGAGTGTGAGATCACGGTGAGGTTAATGGGACAAAGTGAGAGATCACGCGGCGTTTAAAGGTACAGAGAGTGATATCACGGGCACTTTAAAGGGGCAGTGAGAGAGATCTTGGTGAGTTTAAAGGGACAGAGGGTGTGATCACGGGGAGGTTAAAGTGACAGAGGGTGCGATCAAGGGGAGGATAAAGGGACAGGGAGTGAAATCACGGCGATGTTAAGGGGACAGAGAGAGAGATAATGGGGAGGTTAAAGGGGCAGAGAATGAGATCACGGGGGGTTAAAGGGCCAGAGAGTGAGATCACGGGGAGGTTAATGGGACTGAGAGTGAGATCATGGGCAGGTTAAAGGGACAGAGAGTCAAATTACGGGGAGGTTAAAGGGACAGAGAGTCAAATCACGGAGAGGATGAAGGGACAGAGAGTGAGATCACCAGGAGGTTAAATGGAGAGAGATTGAGATCACGGGGAGGTTAAAGGGACAGAGAGTGGGATCACGGGGAGGTTAAAGGGACAGAGAGTGTGATCACGGCGAGTTTAAAGGGACAGGGTGTGAGATCACGGGGATGTTAAAGCGACAGAGAGTGAGATTACTGTGAGATTAAAGGGACAGGGAGTGAGTTCACGGGGAGGTTAAAAGGACAGAGAGTGAGATCACGGGAACTATAAAGGTCAGAGGGTGAGATCACGGGGAGGTAAAAGGGACAGAGAATGAGATCACGGGGAGGTTTAAGGGACAGAGAGTGAGATCACCGGGAGGTTAATGGGACAAAGTGAGAGATCACGGGGAGGTTAAAGGGACAGAGAGTGAGATCACGGGGAGGATACAGGGACAGAGAGTGAGGTCACGGGGAGGTTAAAGGGACAGAGAGATAGATCACGGGGAGGTTAAAGGGACAGAGAGTGAGGTCACGGGGAGGTATTAGGGACTGTGAGTGAGATCACGGGGAGGGTAACGGGACAGAGAGTGAGATCACGGGAATGTTATAGGGACAGGGAATGAGATCACGGGGATGATAAAGGGACAGCGAGTGATATCACGGGGAGGTTAATGGGACAAACGGAGAGATCACGGGGCGTTTAAAAGGACAGAGAGTGAGATCACGGGGAGGTTAAAGTGACAGACGGTGCGATCAACGGGAGGTTAAAGGGACAGAGAGTGAAATCACGGCCATGTTAAGGGGACAGAGAGTGAGATCACAGGGAGGTTAATGATACAGAGAGTGAGATCACGGGGAGGTTAAAGGGACAATGAGAGAGATCACGGGAATGTTAAAGGGACAGAGAGTGAGATCACGCGGAGGTTAAAGGGACAGGGAGTGAGATCACGGGGAGGTTAAAGGGACAGAGAGTGAGATCACGCGGAGGTTAAAGGGACAGAGAGTGAGACCTCGGGGATTTTAAAGGGACAGAGAGTGAGACCACGGGATGGTTAAAGGGACAGGGAGTGAGATCACGGGGATGTTAAAGGGACAGAGAGTGAGATCACGGGGAGGTTAATGGGACAGAGGGTGAGATCACGGGGCGGTTAAAGGGACAGAGAGTGAGATCACGCGGAGGTTAAAGTGACAGAGAGTGAGATCACGGGGCAGTTTAAAGGGACGGAGAGTGAGATAATTGGGAGGTTAATGGGAAAGAGTGTGAGATCACGTGGAGGTTTAAGGGGCAGAGAGACATCAAGGGGATGTTAAAGGGACAGAGAGTGAGATCACGGGGAGTTTGAAGGGACAAAGAGTGAGCTGACTGGGTGTTTAAAGGGACAGAGAGTGAGATCACAGGGAGGTTAAAATGACAGAGAGTGAGATCATTGGGAGGTTAAAGGGGCAGAGATTGATATCACGGTGAGGTTAAAGGGACAATGTGAGAGATCACGGGGAGTTTAAAGGGACAGAGAGTGAGATCAAGGGGAGGTTAAAGGGACAGAGAGTGATCACGTGGAGGTTAAAAGCACAGAGTGTGATCACGGGGAGGTGAAAGGGACAGAGAGTGAGATCACGGGGAGTTTAAAGAGACAGAGAGCGAGTACACGGGGAGGTTAAAGGGACAGAGAGTGAGATCACGGGGAGTTTAAAGGGACAGAGAGTGTGATCACGGGATGTTTAAAAGGACAAAGAGGGAGACCATGGGGATGTTAAAGGGACAGATAATGATAAAGGGACAGAGAGAGATCGGGGACTATTAAAGGGACAGAGAGTGAAATCACGGGGATGTTAAAGGGACAGAGAGTGAGATCACGGGGAGGTTAATGGGACAAAGTGAGAGATCACGGGGAGTTAAAAGGGACAGAGAGTGAGATCACGGGAAGGTTAAAGAGACAGAGAGTGAGAGCTCGAGGATGTTAAAGGGACAGCGAGTGAGTCCACGGGGTGGTAAAAGGGACAAGGAGTGAGATCACGGGGATGTTAAAGGGACGGGGAGTGAGATCACGGTGAGGATAAAAGGACAGAGTGAGATCACGGGGAGGTTAAAGGGGCAGCGAGTGCGATCACGGGAGTTTAATTCGACAAAGTGAGAGATCGCGGGGAGTTTAAAGGGACAGAGAGTAGGATCACGGGGAGGTTAATGGGACAGAGAGTGAGATCAGGTGCAGTTTGAAGGGTCAGAGAGTGAGATCATGGGGAGGTTAAAGGGACAGAGAGTGAGATCACGGGGAGGTTAAAGAGGCAAAGAGTGAGATCACGGGGAAGATAAATGGACAGAAAGACATCAAGGGGTCGTTATAGGGACAGATAGTGAGATCACGGGGAGGTTAAAGGGACAGAGAGTGAGATCTCGGGAGGCTAAAGAGATAGAGAGTGAGATCACGGAGTGGATAATGGGACAGAGAGTGAGATCACAGAAAGGTTAAAGGGACAGAGAGTGAGATCACGGGGATGATAAAGGGACAGTGAGTGATCACGAGGAGTTTAAAGGGACAGAGACTGAGATCACGGGGAGGTTAAATGGACAGAGAGTGATTACGAGGAGGTTAAAGGGACAGAGAGTGAGATCACGTGGAGGTTAATGGGACAGAGAGAGAGATCACGGGGAGGTTAAAGGGACAGAGTTTGATCACGGGGAGGTTAAAGGGACGGAGAGTGAGATCACGGGGAAGTTAAAGGGACAGAGAGTGAGATCACGGAGAGGTTAATGGAACAGAGAGTGAGATCACGGGGAGTTTAAAGGGAAAGAGAGTGTGATCATGGGCAGGTTAAAGGGACAGAGAGTGAGATCATGGGGAGGTTACAGGTACAGAGAGTGATCACGGGGAGGTTAAAGGGATAGAGAGTGAGCTCATTGGATGGTTAAAGGGACAGAGCGTGAGATCACTGGGAGGTTAAAGGGGCAGAGAGTGAGGTCACGGGTATGTTAAAGGGACAGAGAGTGAGATCACGGGGAGGTTAAAGTGTCAGCGAGTGAGATCACTGGGAGGTTAATGGGACAAAGTGAGAGATCACGGGGAGTTTAAACGGACAGAGAGTGAGATCATGGGAGGTTAAAGAGAGATAGAGATCACGAGGTGCTTAAAGGGACAGAGAGTGAGACCACGGGGAGGTTAAAGTGACAGAGAGTTACATCAGGGGCAGTTTAAAGGGACGGAGATTGAGATCAGGGGGCGGTTAAAGGGACAGAGAGTGAGATCACGGGGAGGTTAAAGAGACAGGGAATGAGATCACGGGGAGGTTAAAGGGACAGAGAGTGAGATAATTGGGAGGTTAATGGGAAAGAGAGTGAGATCACGGGGAGGATAAAGGGGCAGAGAAACATCAAGGGGACGTTAAAGGGACAGAGAGTGAGATCACGGGGAGTTTAAAGGGACAGAGAGTGAGCTGACTGGGTGGTTAAAGGGACAGAGAGTGAGATCACGGGGAAGTTAAAGGGACAGTGAGTGAGATCACTGGGAGGTTAAAGGGGCAGAGATTGAGATCACGGGGAGGTTAAAGGGACAAAGTGAGTGATCACGGAGATTTTAAAGGGACAGAGATTGAGATCAAGGGGAGGTTAAAGGGACAGTGAGTGAGATCACGGGGAGGTTAAAGGGACAGAGAGTGTGATCACGGGGAGGTGAAAGGGACCGAGAGCGAGACCACGGGGAGGTTAAAGGGACAGAGAGTCAGATCACGTGGAGGTTAAAGGGACAGCGAGTGAGAACACGGGGAGGTTAAAGGTGCGGAGTGTGAGATCACGGGTAGGTTAAAGATACAGAGTGTGATCACGGGGACGTTGAAGGGACAGAGTGTTAGATCACCAGGAGGTTAAAGAGACAGAGAGCAAGTACACGGGGAGGTTAAAGGAACAGAGAGTGAGATCACGGGGAGGTTAATGGGACAGAGAGTGAGACCATGGGATTTTTAAAGGGACAGGGAGTGTGATCGCGGGGATCTTAAAGGGACAGAGAGTGAGATCACCGGGAGGTTAAAGGGACAAAGTGAGAGATCATGGGGAGTTTAAAGGGACAGAGAGTGAGATCACGGGAGGTTAAAGAGACAGAGGGTGAGATCATGGGGAGGTTAAAGGGACAGAGAGTGAGATCACGGGGAGTTTAAAGGGACAGAGAGTGAGATCACGGGGAGGTTGAAGGGACAGAGAGTGAGATCACGGGGATGTTAAAGGGACAGAGAGTGAGATCACGGGGAGGTTAAAGGGACAGAGAGTGAGATCATGGGGAGGTTAAAGGGACAAAGAGTGAGATCTCGGGGAGTCTAAAGAGATAGAGAGTGAGATCACGGAGAGGATAAAGAGACAGAGAGTGAGATCACGGGGAGGATAAAGGGACAGTGAGTGATCACGAGGAAGTTAAGGGGACAGAGACTGAGAACACGGGGAGGCCAAATGGACAGAGAAAGAGATCACAGGGAGGTTAATGGGACAGAGAGTGAGATCACGGGGAGGTTAAAGGGACAGAGAGTGAGACCTCGGGGATGTTAAAGGTACAGAGAGTGAGATCACGGGGAGGTTAAAGGGACAGAGAGTGAGATCACGGGGAGGTGAAAGAAAAGAGAGTGAGATCACGGGGAGGTTAAAGTGTCAGCGAGTGAGATCACTGGGAGGTTAATGGGACAAAGTGAGAGATCACGGGGAGTTTAAACGGACAGAGAGTGAGATCACGGGAGGTTAAAGAGAGATAGAGATCACGAGGTGCTTAAAGGGATATAGGGTGAGATCACGGGGAGGTTAAAGGGACAGGGAGTGAGATCACGGGGAGGTTAAAGGGACAGAGAGTGAGACCACGGGGAGGTTAAAGTGACAGAGAGTTACATCAGGGGCAGTTTAAAGGGACGGAGATTGAGATCAGGGGGCGGTTAAAGGGACAGAGAGTGAGATCACGGGGAGGTTAAAGAGACAGGGAATGAGATCACGGGGAGGTTAAAGGGACAGAGAGTGAGATAATTGGGAGGTTAATGGGAAAGAGAGTGAGCTGACTGGGTGGTTAAAGGGACAGAGAGTGAGATCACGGGGAAGTTAAAGGGACAGTGAGTGAGATCACTGGGAGGTTAAAGGGGCAGAGAGTGAGATCACGGGGAGGTGAAAGGGACAGAAAGTGAGATCACGGGTCATTAAAGGGACAGAGAGAGAAATCACGGGGAGGATAAAGTGACAGAGATTGAGATCAGGGAGTGTTTAAAGGGACAATGAGTGAGATCACGGGGAGGTTAAAGGGACAGAGAGTGAGATCACGTGGATGTTAAAGGGACAGAGAGTGAGATCACGGGGAGGTTAAAGGGACAGAGAGACATCAAGTGGACGTCAAAGGGACAGAGAGTGAGTTCACGGGGAGGTTAAAGGGACAGAGAGTGAGCTAATTGGGAGGTTTATGGGAAAGAGAGTGATATCACGGGCAGGTTAAAGGGACAGAGAGACATCAAGGGGACGTTAAAGGGACAGAGGGTGAGAACACGGGGAGGTTAAAGGGAATGAAAGTGAGATCACGGATAGTTTAAAGGGATAGAGAGTGAAATCACGGGGTGGTTAATGGGACAGTGAGTGAGATCACGGCGATGATAAAGGGACAGAGAGTGATATCACTGTGAGGTTAAAGGTACAGAGAGTGAGATCACGGTGAGGTTAAAGGGACAGGGAGTGTGATCACGGGGAGGTTGAAGGGACAGAGAGTGTGATCACGGGGAGTTTAAAGGGACAGAGAGTGAGTTCACTGGGAGTTTAAATGGGCAGAGAGTGATAACGAGGAGGTTAAAGGGACAGAGAGTGAGATCACTGGCACTTTAAATGGGCAGTGAGTGTGATCACGGTAAGTCTAAAGGGACAGAGAGTGAAAGCACGGGGAGGTTAAAGTGACAGAGGGTGCGATCACGGGGAGGTAAAAGGGACAGAGAGAGAGATCACGGGGAGGTTAAAGGGACAGAGAGTGAGATCAAAGGGAGGGTAAATGGGCAGAGAGTGAGATCACTGGGTGGTTAAAGGGATAGAGAGTGAGATCAAGGGGAGTTTAAAGGAACAGAGAGTGAGATCAGGGGGCGGTTAAATGGACAGAGAGTGAGATCACGGGGTGGTTAAAGGGACAGAGATTGAGATCACGGGGAGGTTAAAACGACAGAGAGTGAGATAATTGGGTGGTTAATGGGAATGTGAGTGAGATCACGGGGAAGTTAAAGGGACCGAGAGACATCAAGGGGTCGTTAAAGGGACAGAGAGTGAGATCTGGGGAAATTAAAGGACAGAGAGTGAGCTGACTGGGTGGTTAAAGGGACAGAGAGTGAGATCAATGGGAGGTTAAAGGGGCAGAGATTGAGATCACGGGGAGGCTAAAGGGACAAAGTGAGAGATCACGGAGAGTTTAAAGGGACAGTGAATGAGATCAAGGGGAGGATAAAGGGACAGTGTGTGAGATCATGGGGAGGTTAAAGGTACAGAGAGTGATCACAAGGAGGTTAAAGGGGCTGACAGTGAGATCACGGGGAGGTTAACTGTACAGAGAGTGAGATCACGGGGAGGTTAAAGGGACAGAGAGTGAGATCACGGGGAGGTTAAAGGGAAAGTGAGTGAGATTACCGGGAGCTTAACGGGAAAGAGAGTGAGGTCACGGGGACGTTGAAGGGACATAGAGTGAGATCACGGGGTGTTAAAAGTGACAGAGAGTGAGATCACGGAGAGGTAAAAGGGACAGAGATTGAGATCACGGGGAGTTTAAAGGGACAGAGAGTGAGATCACGGGGAGGTTGAGGGGACAGAGAGTTTGATCACGGGGAGGTTAAAGGGACAGAGAGTGAGATCACGGGGTGTTTAAAGGGACAGAGAATGAGATCACGGGGAGGTTAAAAGGAGAGAGTGAGATCACGGGAACGATAAAGGGTCAGAAGGAGAGAACACGGGGAGGTTAAAGGGACAGGAAGTGAGATCAAGGGGTGGTTAAAGGTACAGAGAGTGAGATCACGGTGAGATTATAGGGACAGGGAGTGATATCACGGGGAGGTTAATGGGACAATGTGAGAGATCATGGGGCGTTTAAAGGGACCGAGAGTGAGATCACAGGAGCTTAATGAGAGAGAGAGATCACGGGGAAGTTAAGGGGACAGAGAGTGTGATCACGGGCACTTTAAAGGTGCAGTGAGTGAGATCACGGTGAGTCTAAAGGGAGAGAGGGTGCGATCACGGGGAGGTTAAAGGGACAGAGAGTGAGATAATGGGGAGGTTAATGGGACAGAGAGGGAGATCACGGGGAGGTTAAAGGGGCAGAGAGTGAGATCACGGGGAGGTTAAAGGGACAGAGAGTGAGATCATGGGCTGGTTAAAGGGACAGAGAGAGATATCACGGGGAGGGTAAAGAGACAGATAGCGAGTACACGGCGAGGTTAAAGGGACAGAGAGTGAGATCATGGGCAGATTG
Source organism: Cetorhinus maximus (assembly GCF_964194155.1). NCBI lineage: Eukaryota > Metazoa > Chordata > Chondrichthyes > Lamniformes > Cetorhinidae > Cetorhinus > Cetorhinus maximus. The sequence continues at coordinate 9,365 of NW_027596421.1, read as the reverse complement.
AAGGGACAGAGAGTGTGATCATGGGGAGGTTAAAGGGCCAGAGAGTGAGATCACGGGGAGGTTAAAGAGACAGAGAGTGAGATCGGGGCAGGTTAAAGGGACAGAGAGTGTGATCACGGGGAGGTTAAAGGGACAAAGTGAGAGATCACGGGGAGTTTAAATGGACAGAGACTGAGATCACGGGAGGTTAAAGAGAGAGTGAGATCACGGGGAGGTTAATGGGACAGAGAGAGAGATCACGGAGAGGTTAAAGGGTCAGAGAGTGAGAATACTGGGAGGTTAAAGGGACAGAGAATGAGATCACGGGCAGGTTAAAGGGACAGAGAGTGAGATCATGGGGAGTTTAAAGGTACAGAGAGTGATCACGTGGTGGTTAAAGGGACAGAGTGTGAGATCACGGGGAGGTTAAAGTGACAGAGAGTGAGCTCATTGGGTGGTTAAAGGACAAGAGAGTGAGATCAAAGGTAGGTTAAAGGGACAGAGAGTGAGATCACTGGGAGGTTAAAGGAGCCGAGAGTGAGATCAAGGGGATGTTAAAGGGACAAGAGTGAGATCACGGGGAGGTTAAAGGGACAGAGAGACATCAAGTGGACGTCAAAGGGACAGAGAGTGAGTTCACGGGGAGGTTAAAGGGACAGAGAGTGAGCTAATTGGGAGGTTTATGGGAAAGAGAGTGATATCACGGGCAGGTTAAAGGGACAGAGAGACATCAAGGGGACGTTAAAGGGACAGAGAGTGAGATCACAGGGAGTTTAAAGGGACGGAGAGTGATATCACGAGGAGGGTAAAGAGACAGATAGCGAGTACACGGCGAGGTTAAAGGGACAGAGAGTGAGATCACGGGGAGGTTAAAGGGACAGAGAGTGAGATCATGGGCAGATTAAAGGGACAGAGAGTGTGATCACGGGGAGGTTAAAGGGACAGAGAGTGATATCATGGCGAGGTTAAAGGGCCAGAGAGTGAGATCACTGGGAGGTTAAAGAGACAGAGAGTGAGATCATGGGCAGGTTAAAGGGACAGAGAGTGTGATTTCGGGGAGGTAAAAGGGACAAAGTGAGATATCACGGGGAGTTTAAATGGACAGAGAGTGAGATCACGGGAGGTTAAAGAGAGAGTGAGATCACGGGGAGGTTAATGGGACAGAGAGAGAGATCACGGAGAGGTTAAAGGGTCAGAGAGTGAGAATACTGGGAGGTTAAAGAGACAGAGAATGAGATCACGGAGAGGTTAAAGGAACAGAGAGTGAGATCACGGGCAGGTTAAAGGGACAGAGAGTGAGATCACGGGCAGGTTAAAGGAACAGAGAGTGAGATCACGGGCAGGTTAAAGGGACAGAGAGTGAGATCACGGGCAGGTTAAAGGGACAGAGAGTGAGATCAAAGGAAGGTTAAAGGGGCAGAGAGTGAGATCACAGGGAGGTTAAAGGGTCCCAGAGTGAGATCACGGGTAGGTTAAAGGGACAGAGAGTGAGATGACGGGGAGGTAAAGGGTCAGAGAGTGAGACCTCGGGGATGTTAAAGGGACAGAGAGTGAGACCACAGGGTGGTTAATGGGACAGGGAGTGAGATCACGGGGATGTTAAAGGGACAGAGAGTGAGATCACGGGGAGGTTAAAGGGACAGAGAGTGAGATCACGGGGAGGTTAAAAGGGACAGGAAGTGAGATCACGGGGATGTAAAGGGACAGGGAGTGTGATCACGGGGAGGTTAAAGGGATAAACTGAGAGATCACGGGGAGTTTAAAGGGACAGAGATGAGCTCACGGGAGGTTACATAGAGAGAGAGATCACGGGGAGGTTAAAGGGTCAGAGGGTGAGATCACGGGGATGTTAAAGGGACAGAGAGTGAGATCATGGGGAGGTTAAATGGACAGAGAGTGAGATCACGGGGATGTTAAAGGGACAGAGAGTGATATAATTGGGAGGTTAATGAGAAAGAGAGTGAGATCACGGGGAGGTTAAAGGGACAGAGAGACATCAAGGGGACGTTAAAGGGACAGAGAGTGAGATCACGGGGAGTTTAAAGGGACAGAGAGTGAGCTGACTTGGTGGTTAAACGGACAGAGAGTGAGATCACTGGGACGTTAAAGCGACAGAGTGCTAGATCACGGGAGGTTGAAGGGACAGAGAGTTTGATCACGGGGAGGTTAAAGGGACAGGGAGTGAGATCACGGGGTGGTTAAAGCGACAGGGAGTGAGATCACTTGGAGGTTAATGGGACAAAGTGAGAGATCACGGGGCGTTTAAAGGGACAGAGAGTGAGATCACGGATAGGTTAAAGGGAGAGAGAGCGAGATCAAGGGGAGGTTAAAGGGACAGTGAGTGAGACCACGGGAAGTTTAAAGGGACAGTGAGTGTGATCACGGGGAGGTTAAAGTGACAGAGAGTGAGATCACGCAGAGTTTAATGGGAAAGAGAGTAAGGTCACGGGGAGGTTAAAGTGACAGAGAGTGAGATCACGCAGAGTTTAATGGGAAAGAGAGTGAGGTCACGGGGAGGTTAATGGGACAAAGTGAGAAATCACGGGGAGGTTAAAGGGACAGAGAGTGAGATCACGGGGAGTTTAAAGGGACAGAGAGTGAGCTGACTTGGTGGTTAAACGGACAGAGAGTGAGATCACTGGGACGTTAAAGCGACAGAGTGCTAGATCACGGGAGGTTGAAGGGACAGAGAGTTTGATCACGGGGAGGTTAAAGGGACAGTGAGTGAGACCACGGGAAGTTTAAAGGGACAGTGAGTGTGATCACGGGGAGGTTAAAGTGACAGAGAGTGAGATCACGCAGAGTTTAATGGGAAAGAGAGTAAGGTCACGGGGAGGTTAAAGTGACAGAGAGTGAGATCACGCAGAGTTTAATGGGAAAGAGAGTGAGGTCACGGGGAGGTTAATGGGACAAAGTGAGAATTCACGGGGAGGTTAAAGGGACAGAGAGTGAGATCACGGGGAGGTTAAAGGGACAGAGAGTGAGATAACGGGGAGGTTAAAGGGACAGAGAGTGAGTTCAAGGGGAGGTAAAGGGACAGAGAGTGAGACCTCGGGGATGTTAATGGGACAGAGAGTGAGACCACAGAGTGGTTAAAGGGACAGGGAGTGAGATCAAGGGGAGGATAAAAGGGACAGAGTGTGAGATCACGGGGAGGTTTAAGGGACAAACTGAGAGATCACGGGGAGTTTAAAGAGACAGAGAGCGAGATCCCGGGGAGCATAAAGGGACAGAGAGTGATATCACGGTGAGGTTAAAGGGACAGAGAGTGAGATCACGGGGAGGTTAAATAGAAAGAGATCCAGTTGACGGGGAGGTTAAAGTGACAGAGAGTGAGAAGACGGGTAGTTTAAAGGGACAGTGAGTGAGATCACGAGGAGGTTAAAGGGACAGTGAGTGAGATCACGGGGAGGTTAAAGGGACAGAGATTGAGATCACGGGAAGGTTAAAGGTACAGAGAGTGAGATCACGGGGATGTTAAAGGGACAGAGAGTGAGATCACGGTGAGGCTAAAGGGACAGAGAGTAAGATCACGGGGAGGCTAAAGGGACAGAGCGTGATAACACGGGGAGGTTAAAGGGACAGAGTGTGAGATCACGAGGAGTTTAAAGGGACAGTGAGTGAGACCACGGGGATGTTAAAGTACAGAATTTGATCACGGGGAGGTTAAAGGGACAGTGAGTGAGACCAGGGGGAGGATAATCTATAGAATTTGATCACGGGGATGTTACAGGTACATAGATTGAGATCACGGGAAGGTTAAAGGGACAGAAAGTGAGATCACGGGGAGGTTAAAGGGACAGAGAGTGAGATCACGAGGAGGTTAACGGGACAGAGTGTGAGATCACGGGGAGGTTAATGGGACAAAGTGAGATATCACGGGGAGGTTAAAGGGAGAGAGAGTGAGATTACGGGGAGCTTAATGGGACACGGAGGGAGATCACGGGGAGGTTAATGGGACAAAGTGAGAAATCACGGGGAGTTTAAAGGGACAGAGAGTGAGATCACGGGGAGGTTAAAGGGACAGAGAGTGATATCACGGGGAGGTTAAAGGGACAGAGAGTGAGATCATGGGGAGGTTAAAGAGACAGAGAGTGAGATCACGGGAAGGTTAAAGGGACAGAAAGTGAGAACACGGGGAGGTTAACGGGACAGAAAGTGAGATCACGGGGAGGTTAACGGGACAGGGAGTGGGATCACGAGGCGGTTAATGGGACAGAGAGTGAGATCACGGGGAGTTTAAAGCGATAGAGAATGAGATCACGGGGAGGTTAAAGGGGCTGAGGGTGAGATCATGGGGAGGTTAAAGGTACAGAGAGTGATCACGAGGAGGTTAAAGGGACAGAGAGTGAGATCATGGTGAGGTTAAAGGGGCTGAGAGTGAGATCACGGATAGGTTAAATGGAGAGAGAGTGAGATCAAGTGGAGGTTAATGGGACAGAGGGTGAGATCACGGGAAGGTAAAAGGGACAGAGATTGAGATCACGTGGATGTTAAAGGGACAGACAGTGAGATCACGGTTAGGTTAAAGGGAGAGAGAATGAGATCAAGGGTAGGTTAAAGGGACAGAGACATTAACCTCCCCGTGTTCTCACTCGCTGTCCCTTTAGCCTCCACGTTATCTCTCTCTGTCCCTATAACCTCCCGGAACTCACTCAATGCCCCTTAAGCCTCCCCATGATCTCACTCTTTGTCACTATAAACACCCCGTGATCTCCCTCTCTGTCCTATTAATCTCCCCGTGATCTCACTCTCTTTCTCTTTAACCTCCCCTTGATCTCACTCTCTGTCCATTTAACCTCCCCGTGATCTCACTCTCTGTCCCTTTAACCTCCCCGTCATCACACTCTCTGTCCCTTTAACCTCCCAGTTTTCTCACTCTCTGACCTTTAACCTCCCCGTTATCTCAATCTCTGTCCCATTAGCCTCCCTGTGATCTCACTCTCTGTCCCTTTAAACTGACTGTGATCTCACTCTCTATCCCTTTAACCTCCCCGTGTTCTCATTCTCTGTCCCTTTAATCTCTCCGTGTACACATTCCCTTTCCATTTAACATCCCCGTGATCTCACTCTCTGTCCCTTTAACATCCCCGTGATCTCACTCTCTGTCCCTTTAATAGTCCCCGATCTCTCTCTGTCCCTTTAACTGTCCCTGATCTCAATCTCTGTCCCATTAACTGGCCCTGATCTCAATGTCTGTCCCTTTAACTGTCCCTGATCTTAATCTCTGTCCCCTGAACATTCCCGTGATCTCACTCTCTGTCCCTTTTACCTCCCCGTAATCTCACTCGCTGTCCCTTTAACGTCCACGTGATCCCGCACTCTCTCCCTTTAACTTCCTCGTGATCTCACTATCTGTCCTTTATCCTCCTCGTGTTCTCACTCTGTGTGCCTTTAACTGTCCCTGATCTTAATCTCTGTCCCTTTAACATTCCCGTGATCTCACTCTCTCTCCCTTTAACCTCCTCGTGATCTCACTATCTGTCCCTTTAACTGCCTCCTGATCTCACTCTGTGTCCCTTTAACCTCCCCGTGATCTCTCTCTCCGTCCCTTTAACCTCCCCGTGATCTCACTCTCTGTCCCTTTAACCTCCCCGTGATCTCACTCTCTGTCCCTTTAACCTCCCCGTGATCTCACTCTCTGTCCGTTTTGCCTCCCCGTGATCTCACTCTCTGTCCCATTAAACTGACCGTGATCTCACTCTCTGTCCCTTTAACCTGCCTGTGATCTCACTCTCTGTCCCTTTAACCTCCCCGTGATCTTCTTCTCTGTCACTTTAAACACCCCGTGATCTCACTCTCTGTCCTGTTAACCTCCCCGTGATCTCACTCTCTGTCCCTTTAACCTGGCTGTGATCTCACTCTCTGTCCCTTTAAAATCCCCGTGCTCTCACTCTCTGTCCCTTTAACCTCCCGTGAAGTCAATCTCTGTCCCTTTAACCTTCCCGTGATCTCACTTTCTGTCCCTTTAACATCGCCGTGATCTCACTCTCTGTCCCTTTAATAGTCCCCGATCTCTCTCTGTCCCTTTAACTGTCCCTGATCTCAATCTCTGTCCCATTAACTGTCCCTGATCTTAATCTCTGTCCCTTTAACCTCCCCGTGATCTCACTCTCTGTCTCTTTAACATCCCCGTGATCACACTCTCTGTCCCTTTAATAGTCCCCGATCTCTCTCTGTCCCTTTAACTATCCCTGATCTGAATCTCTGTCCCATTAACTGTCCCTGATCTCAATCTCTGTCCCATTAAATGTCCCTGATCTCAATATCTGTCCTTTTAACATTCCCATGATCTCACTCTCTGTCCTTTTAACGTCCCCGTGATCTCTCTCTCTTTCCTTTTAACCTCCCCGTGATCTCACTCTCTGTCCCTTTAACCTCCCCGTGATCTCACTCTCTGTCCCTTTTACTTCACCGTGATCTCACTCTCTGTCCCTTTAACCTCCCCGTGATCTCAATCTCTGTCACTTTAACCTCTCCATGCTCTCATTCTCTGTCCCTTTAAGCTCTCCATGAACTCAATCTCTTTCCATTTAACATCCCCGTGATCTCACTCTCTGTCCCTTTAACATCCCCGTGATTTCACTCTCTGTCCCTTTAATAGTCCCTGATCTGTCTCTTTCCCTTTAACTGTCCCTGATCTCAATCTCTGTCCCTTTAACTGTCCCTGATCTTAATCTCTGTCCCTTTAACATTCCCGTGATCTCACTCTCTGTCCCTTTTACCTCCCCGTAATCTCACTCGCTGTCCCTTTAACGTCCACGTGATCCCGCACTCTCTCCCTTTAACCTCCTCGTGATCTCACTATCTGTCCTTTATCCTCCTCGTGTTCTCACTCTGTGTGCCTTTAACTGTCCCTGATCTTAATCTCTGTCCCTTTAACATTCCCGTGATCTCACTCTCTCTCCCTTTAACCTCCTCGTGATCTCACTATCTGTCCCTTTAACCGCCTCCTGATCTCACTCTGTGTCCCTTTAACCTCCCCGTGATCTCTCTCTCCGTCCCTTTAACCTCCCCGTGATCTCACTCTCTGTCCCTTTAACCTCCCCGTGATCTCACTCTCTGTCCCTTTAACCTCCCCGTGATCTCACTCTCTGTCCGTTTTGCCTCCCCGTGATATCACTCTCTGTCCCATTAAACTGACCGTGATCTCACTCTCTGTCCCTTTAACCTGCCTGTGATCTCACTCTCTGTCCCTTTAACCTCCCCGTGATCTTCTTCTCTGTCACTTTAAACACCCCGTGATCTCACTCTCTGTCCTGTTAACCTCCCCGTGATCTCACTCTCTGTCCCTTTAACCTGACTGTGATCTCACTCTCTGTCCCTTTAAAATCCCCGTGCTCTCACTCTCTGTCCCTTTAACCTCCCGTGAAGTCAATCTCTGTCCCTTTAACCTTCCCGTGATCTCACTTTCTGTCCCTTTAACATCGCCGTGATCTCACTCTCTGTCCCTTTAATAGTCCCCGATCTCTCTCTGTCCCCTTAACTGTCCCTGATCTCAATCTCTGTCCCATTAACTGTCCCTGATCTTAATCTCTGTCCCTTTAACCTCCCCGTGATCTCACTCTCTGTCTCTTTAACATCCCCGTGATCACACTCTCTGTCCCTTTAATAGTCCCCGATCTCTCTCTGTCCCTTTAACTATCCCTGATCTGAATCTCTGTCCCATTAACTGTCCCTGATCTCAATCTCTGTCCCATTAAATGTCCCTGATCTCAATATCTGTCCTTTTAACATTCCCATGATCTCACTCTCTGTCCTTTTAACGTCCCCGTGATCTCTCTCTCTTTCCTTTTAACCTCCCCGTGATCTCACTCTCTGTCCCTTTAACCTCCCCGTGATCTCACTCTCTGTCCCTTTTACTTCACTGTGATCTCACTCTCTGTCCCTTTAACCTCCCCGTGATCTCAATCTCTGTCACTTTAACCTCTCCATGCTCTCATTCTCTGTCCCTTTAAGCTCTCCATGAACTCAATCTCTTTCCATTTAACATCCCCGTGATCTCACTCTCTGTCCCTTTAACATCCCCGTGATTTCACTCTCTGTCCCTTTAATAGTCCCTGATCTGTCTCTTTCCCTTTAACTGTCCCTGATCTCAATCTCTGTCCCTTTAACTGTCCCTGATCTTAATCTCTGTCCCTTTAACATTCCCGTGATCTCACTCTCTGTCCCTTTTACCTACCCGTAATCTCACTCGCTGTCCCTTTAACGTCCACATGATCCCGCACTCTCTCCCTTTAACCTCCTCGTGATCTCACTATCTGTCCCTTTAACCTCCTCGTATTCTCATTCTGTGTCTCTTTAACCTCCCCGTGATCTCACTCTCTGTCCGTTTAGCCACACCGTGATCTCACTCTCTGTCCCATTAACCTGACCGTGATCTCACTCTCTGTCCCATTAACCTCCCCGTGATCTCACTCTCTGTACCTTTAACATCGCCGTGATCTCACTCTCTGTCCGTTTAGCCTCCCCGTGATCTCACTCTCTGTTCCTATATCAGCCCCTGATCTCATTCTCTGTCCCTTTAACTGTCCCCTTGATCTAACTCTCAGTCCCTTTAACTGTCCCCTGATCTCAATCTCTGTCCCTTTAACATTCCCGTGATCTCACTCTCTGTCCCTTTTACCTCCCCGTGATCTCACTCTCTGTTCCTTTAAAGTGCACGTGTTCTCACTCTCGGTCCCTTTAACCTCGCGTGATCTCTCGCTATCCCTTTAAACTCCCCGTATTCTCACTCTCTATCTCTTTAACCTACCCGTGATCTCACTCCCTGTCCCTATAATCTCCCCGTGATCTCACTCTCTGTCCCTTTAAGCTCCTCGTGATCTCACTCTCTATCCCTTTAATCTCCCCGTGAGCTCACTCTCTGTCCCTTTAAGCTCCCCGTGATCTCACTCTCTGTCCCTTTAACCTCCACGTGATCTCACTCTCTATCCCTTTAATCTCCCCGTGATCTCACTCTCTGTCCCTTTAAGCTCCCCGTGATCTCAATCTCTATCCCTTTATCCTCCCGGTGATCTCACTCTCTATCCCTTTAACTGTCCCCATGATCTCAATCTCTGTCCCTTTAACTATCCCCTTGATATAACTCTCAGTCCCTTTAACTGTCCACCGATCTCTCTCTCTGTCCCTTAAGCTGTCCCTGATATTATTCTTTGTCCCTTTAACTGTCCCCCTGATGTGACTCTCTGTCCCTATAACTATCCCTGATCTCAATCTCTGTCCCTTTAACATGCCCGTGATCTCACTCTCTGTCCCATTAACCTCCCCGTGATCTCGCTCTCTGTCCCTTTAACATTCCCGTGATCTCATTCTCGGTCCGTTTTACCTCCCCGTGATCTCACTCTCTGTCCCTTTAACGTCCACGTGATCTCACTCTCTGTCCC